>NC_068991.1:51134877-51144170 GCF_001194135.2 Octopus bimaculoides
TCAACACCTAAATCATTATGTCCTCCAGTAAAGATGGAAATACCTGCATCTAGGATACTCTTTACTCTTTTTTGCTCTTTTACTTGTTTCAGTCATTTGACTGCGGTCATGCTGGAGCACTGCCTTTAGTCGAGCAAATCGATCCCAGGACTTATTCTTTGTAAGCCTAGTACTTATTCTATCGGTCTCTTTTGCTGAACTACTAAGTTACAGGGACGTAAACACACCACCATCGGTTGTCAAGTGATGTTGGGGGGACAAACACAGATACACAAGCACATGCACACACACACACACATATATATATATACATATATACGACAGGCTTCTTTCAGTTTCCGTCTACCAAATCCACTTACAAGGCTTTGGTCGGCCCAAGGCTATAGTAGAAGACACTTGCCCAAGATGCCACGCAGTGGGAATGAACCCGGAACCATGTGGTTAGTAAGCAAGCTACTTACCACACAGCCGCTGCACAAATGTTGAGAAATCATGCTACGAGGCTGCACCACGCTCCAATCTGATTTGATCAAGACTATAACATCAACATACCTTCTATTTTATAACTGTACCTTAGGAGTGAAGTTCCTTATGAGCTTAACCACCTTTGGTGAAAGGTTTCGGTTTATTCAATCTGGCCAAACCAGAATTACACAAGAAGAACAGTTTCTCATATTGGCTCAATATAATTTAGTGAAAAAAAAGGTGTCATTAATTAAATTATTAAATTAACCGAATTTATTGCCAAGACTTACTTTATTTAACTTTGAGTGATGGAAAATAGTGTCATATTTGATGAATAAGGGTTATTGATGGAAATGTTCTGATAAAAATGGCAATCCAATGCAAACACAAGAAGCCTAATACCATTCTGTGGGAAATAAGAATCATGCATTGTTGTTGAGATCTGCTGCCTGGGAGATGTAAATATTTCATCTAAAATTGAGGAAAGAAGAATATTTATGGAGAACTAATCAGAAAATCTATAGGGAACATCTTATAGCTCTTATATCAAGGTTTAGAGATCTTCATTTGTAAATTTTATTGCAGATGAAATTTTCCTACATAAGACCAGATTTGTATAGGATCCAAGACATTGTGGGCTTCTCCAAGAAAGAACAGAAGTGATTTGCAGAAAAGAGAAATATACTTCCACTTGATGCTATAGAAATTATTGCTGAAAACAGGCTTTAAGAATTCTTGAGATTTTGAGAAAAAACAAATCAACTTGAGTAATTTTGAATTTAGCATGCATTCTTCAACATCATGCTACTACCACCACCACCACCACCATTTGCCTTCTGCTGTGATGGTGGCAGCAGCGGTAGCAGCAGCAGCAACATTAGTAATAGTAGTAGTAGTAGTAGTAATTCGCAATATTTGAGAACAGGAATAGTATCTAATCATTAGATATTCAGTTCACTCCCTGCCAAGGAATGGTCAATCCAGTTATTTCTAATTACAAGAGTCTGAAACAACATAATGGTTCTGGGTGGTTGTTTTGTTTTATGATGGATCCATGCTGTAAGTCTCTGCTTTCCCTTTGTTGTTGCCTGCATTTCAGGGACAATTTATCTATCATTCATCATGAAAGGTCAATACTATTGTCATAGAAGGCACTGGGAACTTTCTTTTTGGAAATCTGTGTGTGTGTGTGTGTGTGTGTGTGTGTGTGTGTGTGTGCGCACGCACGTGCGTGCGTGTGTGTGTGTGCGTGTGCTTTGAATAAATCAAAGAGTTTTATCATGAGGTTCTATGTAATTTGGGCAATTGATGTTTTTACTAGTGAAGTGTCCTTTCCAACAGTTTGGTCAATAAATAAATAAAAGAAAAAAAATTACTTTCATGAATTGAACAAGAAAAACACTGATTTTTACTTTATCCCTTCCATGTCTTCTTCCTTCCTTCATTCCACCCATTACTATTAATGTTTTCACTTCCTTCTTCTTCAGTGAGAAATTTACTGATCAGAGAAATTGATTTCAATAGATTTAGTTTGGCTTTGGTAAAAACTGACATTTTCAATTTTGTCTAATTTTAGACATCATGTACTCATGTAAGGCTTAGACTATCTAGCTTAGTTAGTCTGTTTGGGTTCTGTGTTAACATTTCAAACACTGCTGTCTACATTTTGTTTCCATGTATGATATATATATATATGTATATATTTATGTGTGTGCCTTTGTGTCTGTATTTGTCCCCTCCACCCATCGGTTGACAGCTGATGCTGGCAGTTCAGCAAAAGAGGCCGATAGGATAAGTACCGAGCTTACAAAGAATAAGTGCTAGGGTTGATTTCTTTGACTAAAAGGTAGTGCTCTAGCATGGCCAGAGTCAAATGACTGAAGCAAATAAAAGAATATATATATATTTATATATATATATATATATATATATATATATGTATGTATGTATAGACCGATAGAATAAGCTTAAAAAGCAAATAGGTCAATGGGGTCAAATTTCCTTGAGGTGGTACCCCAGCATGCCATGGCCACAGTCTAATGACTGAAACATATATATACATATATCATTAACACCATCATCATCATTTAGCGTTCGCTTTCCATGTTAGTATGGGTTGGATGGTTTGACTGAGGACTGACAAGCCAGGAGGCTGCACCAGGCTCCAATCTAATCGGGCAAGGTTTCTACAGCTGGATGCCCTTCCTAATGCTACCCACTCCGAGAGTGTAGTGGGTGGGTTTTACATGCAAACATATTTCTCCAAAATAGTCCTCCCACTTGTAAGATACATTTAGTATAATACAAATAAGAACATACACTAAATGTATCTTACAAGTGGGAGGACTATTTTGGAGAAATATGTTTGCTATATTCTCCATGAGTGCTTAAATATGGTGAGTGACGTGTTACTTTGGAGGGTTTTAACTCCTCCTTCAAGCAAAATGGTACATATTGTACCCCGACTTTTTATTATATATTTTGCTTATTTGAATTATGTTTGCTGGCTGCTTTATCATTATTTTTATATATAATGATAACTTATTTGAATTTATATACATATATCTATATGCACATACATACATATGGATACATATACACATATGCATGGATGGAAATAAAAAGTGCACTAAAATATACGATTATTAAACAAGACATAAATTGAAGAACAGGAAAGATTTTAATGTAATTCAACCCCTTCTCCCTATTTCAAATAACTATTTCTCAGACTATGTTCAAGTGGAATTGTGTGCACCGGTAAGAATTGTTTGAGATATTTGATTTTGATGCTGAAAGACATTGACATTTCTGGAGTATTCTTTTTTGATATAATGTCTTAATTTTAATTTTACAAAAATCTATCTTTTGCATGTTGTTTATATTCTGAGCCTAATTTTTTTGTGGCATTACAAATTCTTGGGTGAGCCCATGCCACCAAAGATGCACAATTCTGTCTATTAACTTTTTGTTTAGTTTTCAAAGAATGACAAACCTTGGTTCATCTTTATCCTCTCCATTATCTGTTATTTTTCTAAGGAAGGATTTCGTTGTCATTTTTCACCTGTTTTCATTGTTTTATGTTAAGGTTCTCTTTCTGTGATTTTTTTCCTTGTTTTCCCTTCATATTTTCGTCTGCAAGTACTTCTAATTTATTAAATAGTATTGGTGTAATACTAAAGGTTGATACTTTTAGAGGACAAGGTGTTTGCTCATCTATTTGTAAGACTTGGCCTGAAAAAATTTCCTTTGTTATCCACTGAGGTTTGACTGGTGTTGCTCTGGAAAGTGGAGTTTATTGTTCTCTTTCTTATTGGTTTTGGTTGTTATTTTTGTTCTCATTGTTTTTGCGTAATCTTTCTTCAGGTCATTCAGCTTTAAAATGTGTTTTACTCCAACAAACATAACATCTAGGCTTTCTGCCTTGTATTCCACCTTCTACTGGGCACTGTTCCAGTATGGCTTTGTGGCTTTGGGGTCATTAGAACTTGCAAAGTAGCTAAATTCTTTTTGTTGTTGTTGAGTCTGATCTTTGTGAACAGTTTTTATGATAGAAGCAGCTGATCAAACAAATAATTCAGTTGATGTTTCAAGGTGCACCCATTCGTCTGTACACTATAAATAATACATAGATGTTAAAAGGTGAGTTTTCTCATTTCAAAGGTGTTACAGAGTTTGTTGGGGGGTGAGAGCTGGCTGTTACATTAAACAGAATAAAAAACTTTATAGTCATTACCTTGGCCTTGCAATTTAAATATTTCATATGAAGCAGTCCACATGATTATTTATGAGGACAAACAGCTGCTATTTGATTGAAAGAAGAAATATTTAATATATAATTACTTTCTTTGTTATACTAAAACAGATGGTGAGAAGAATCTCTGAAATAGTTCTATGCTTGATAGATTCAGTTATTTACTATGTTCCAATACTGATATACTTGAGTGATGTAAAATATTGATTAATATATTTTTGTCAGGTACTAGTTACACACTGATAAATATCTGTGATGCTCGGACCAACCAATATAGTTTTTTTTTTTTTTGAGATATGTTGTCAAGAATTATATATATGTGGTATTCCGAGCTATGTTTATGATATATTCATTAGATGATATATTTTGTAATGGTTTTGTATTTGTTGTGATAAAATGTTGTTTTTTTTCTTTATATCATGGCATATGTCGTCATAATTACTGGATTTTTGTAATGCATCACTATATCTTGTGTTTATACTATTCTAGACTATACATACATACATATACACATACGTACATACATACATACATACATACATACATACATACATACATACATACATACATACATTCTGTGTTGATTGGTTTCTGTGATATAAGCTTGTTATTCTTTAACTGATATCAATCACTGGACTGCAGCCATGCTGGAGCACCATCTTTAAGGATTTTAATCAATTACATCAACCTCTCTGCTGTGACTTAACCCAGTGTGGTATTTATTTTGACCATCTCTGTTTATTGAACAGCTAAGTTATCTTCTGAGATAAAGGATGAAAATCAAGACAGGTAGATACAAATACAGAGGTATACAAACATACATTCACTTACACACGTGTTTGCATGTGTATGTATACATAATAGACTTCTTCATGGTTTCCATTGTCCTATCTCCATGCACAAAGCAGATGCCAATACTGATATATATTTTAAATTATTTAGTAGAAGAGGAACTATCAGTGTCCATAACCATTTCTAGCATCCTAAGAATGGTTACGTCTATGCAGTGGATGCTCTCTAGATTGATTGGAGGTGGGGTTGTCGGGTGGAATATATAAATTTATCTTTTGGCATTCAGACTGCTTCTGTTGCTATTAAGTATTTTTTAATAAACCCACTTATGAAGGCACATGGCTCAGTGGTTAGAGCGCTGGGTTCACGATCATGAGGTAGTGAGTTTGATTCCCGGACTGGACTGTGTATTGTGTTCTTGAGCAAGACACTTCATTTCATGTTGCTCCAGTTCACTCAGCTGTACAAATAAGTTGCTATGTCACTGGTGCCAAGCTGTATCGGCATTTGCTATTCCTTTGGATAACGTCGGTTGTGTGGAGAGGAGAGGCTGGTATACATGGGTGACTGTTGGTCTTCCATAAACAACCTTGCCTGGGCTTGTGCCTCAGAGGGGAACTTTCTTGGTGCAATCCCATGGTCAGTTATGATCGAAGGGGGTCTTTACCCTTTTTAATAAACCCACTAGCTATTTGTGACATCAGTGCTGGAATAGATATTTTATCTTTTATCGTTATCTTTTACTTGTTTCAGTCATTAGACTTTTGCCATGCTGAGGCACCACCTTGGAGAATTTTTAGTTGAATGAATTATTTTTTTTTAAGGCCTGATACTTTTTCTAAGGGTCTCCTTTATTGAATCACTAAGGTATGGGGACATAAACTCACTAACACTTGTTGTCAAGTGGTGGTGGTAGTGGGGGACAAACAAACACAAAAACACACACACAGATATATATATATATGAAAAGCTTCTTTCAGTTTCTCTCTACCAAATCCACTCACATGGCTTTAGTCAGCCTGGGGCTATAGTAGAAGACTGTTGCTCAAGGTTCCATGCAATGATACTGAACCTGGGATCATGTGGTTGGGAAGCTAGCTTCTTACCACATGGCCACATCTGATATTCTATATATCGTTGATGGGAGGTATGGCTGTTATGAAGCCACTGGATATCTGTCAGTGAAGATCAAAAATCAGGGTGAAATCATGTAACTTGGCAGTTGTGGCAGCTGTAGCAGACAATTCTTATCTGTCTACGATATATACACAAGCACTTTTATGCACCATGAGTCTATATGAGAGGTCTTCTCAAAGTAAATAATGCAGTATTCTGTGTTCTAACACAACCTCCCTGTTAATTTGGAGATCAAGATTACCTGCTGGTATTCATACTACTTCTGTCACTATTAATAATAAATCTATTTCAGAAAGGTGAAAAAAATTTAAACAGTTTGAACATTTATTTCAATTAAGGCAGACACAAGTTCTAGGGGATTGCAGTTCTTGGAAGGAAGGACTAGGAAGAATGTTCAATGAGTGGTTGGGCAAGACAGAAAATTAGCCTAAACACAAAGGAGAATTCCCCAGCTCTGATTCAGAGCGATATAATACCACAATAGTTGTGGTAGAAGAGAGAGGATATGTGGGGAAAATACAGCTATAGTTCTCATTAAACTGGCACTCTGTTGGATATGATGATATGATGATCCGATCAACAGAACAATCAGCTTGTGAGATTAGCATGCAAGTGGCTGAGCACTTCATAGGCACATGTACTCTGAATGTAGTTCTGAGGGAGATTCAGTATGACACAAAATGTGACAAGGCTGTCCCTTTGAAATACAGGCACTACTCATTTCTGCCAGCTGCATAGACTAGGGCAATGTGAGATAAAGTGTCTTGCTCAAGTACCTGACACACTGCCAGGAATCAAACTGAAGACCTTATGATTGTGAGCCGAATACCCTAACCACTAAGCCACATGCCTTCTGGAAATTTATTTATAGTTTACACTCTAACCTCCTGCTCTTTTCAGCTTACTCTTTAAATAGAGGAACTGGTTCATGTGACATCAAAGTGGGCCTGTGTGACACATACTGTGGTCAGTTCCCTATGATTCAACTCCCACCCTTTGGTTGTGATTCTTGACTAAATAGCTGGGTGCCTTTGTTTTTGTTTGTGTTCAAAGATATTTGTATGTGTCTGTGAGTAGTGTCAACTGAGATACATGAGTAGTAATACCTTTATGTGATGGACTATATTGTTCTAGAAAACTACGTTAACCCTTTAGCATTTAAGCAGGCCATATCTGGCCAAAATATTCCATCCATTTTATATTCAAACTGGTCAGATCTGGCCTCTTATACTAACCCTACAATATCATTCTCAAAATTAACATTTACCTCATCAAAAGCTCAAGAGCTACAAGACAGCGCAAGATTAATTCAAAATGATGTGAATAAATAAGCATTACTTTTGACAGAATAATATGAATGCTAAAGGATTAAATTAAAATTAGCCCATTTTTTGATTACTGTTGCAATAGCTATTTTCTTTTCACTCCACCATATGAATTTCCATGAAATGTTCTTGTATTTTTATGATGCACCATAGATCAGGAAGCGTGCTCATGCTTACAGTGCTAGTTGGGTAATTTCCTCTTATACTGCTAAGGAGAATCACAAAATCCTTTTATCCTCTTCCCATAAAGGAAACAAGGATGTTGTCCTTATCTTTTATTTTTTTACTTCTTTCAGTCATTAAATTGTGGCCATACTGGGGTACTGCTTTGAAGAATTCTTAGTTGAATGAATCGATCCCAGTACTTATTTTTGTTTAATGCCCAGTAAATATTCTTTCAGACACTTTTGCCAAACTGCTAAGTTACAGGCACATAAACACACCAACACTGGTTGCCAAGTGGTGGTGGGGGACAAACACAGCATTCACAAATACAAAGGCAAACACACACACACACACAACAGGCTTTCATTTTGTGTCTATCAAATCTACTCATAAGGCTTTGGTTGGCCAAAGGCTATAGTAGAAGACACTTGCCTGAGGTGTCACACAGTGGGATGACCCAAAACCATGTGGTTGGGGAGTAAGCTTCTTACCACACAGCCATGCCTGTGCTCAGTCAATAATAAACCTACATTGATACAATTATGTGATATGAGGACAAAATTGATATAGTTTCGCATTAAATTCTCCAACCGAGACATTTGGTGTAGGAAAAAAATAACATAAATTTGAAATAATATCTAAAGTGGATTTATTGAACAAGATAATCTCTGCATATATAAAATAAAATTTGTAGTTCATTGAGCATCATCTGATAAGATAATGGATTATTTGAGAGGAGATGTGGCTTGAGTTAGTGTACAAGATAGGGTACAGAATGTTCTCTCAGTGAAGCTTGTGACTTGAGGCTATCATTTACCTTTTACTATCTAAACAAGGTGTTCTCAACCATCCTTTGCCTATAGACCCCTTTAATTCATATTTTATTCTTCTGCCCCTCCCCCATGTTAAAAAAAATCCTTTTATATTTTTATAAATAAATATTAGGAACTGCATAAAAAAATTGTTAAAATATTTTGTGTATTGTAGAAGTATAAACCAATATATTGGTTTGAAATTATGGCACAAGGCCAGCAATTTTAGGGGAGCGGGTAAGTCAATTACATCAACCCCAGTGTTCGGCTGGTACCTCAGTGGAATTTGAACTAAGGACGTTAATTTGAAAGAAATGCCGCTTGGCATTTTTTCCAGCATGGTAACGATACTTTCAGCTCACAGCCTTAGTTGTATAACCAATTTATTGCTAATAAATTTCAACAATAAATCTTATCTGAGTTCGCAAGTATCACATGAACCCTGGTTGAGAACCACTGATCTAAACTATAATTTTCAAAGCTTATTGTTTCAGGTGTGTTTTGCCTTCTTAAGTGTGTGTTAAATGACAGAAGTTATAGTATGTAAATAGGATTTCTGGTAACTGCTTATTTCTGTGTTGTGGTGACATGTTCAGTTACTTCAGTGATACAGTTATAATACTGACGTGTGTGTGTGTGTGTGTGTGTGTACATATGCATGCTTGTACATATCCTTCTTTTATTCTTTTACTAGTTTCAGTCATTTGATAGCTGCCATGCCGGAGCATGCACATTTATATATCTATATATACATTTATATGCACGCACACACACAAACACACACATATATGTATGTGAGTGTGTGTGTGTATATATATATATATATATATATATATATATATATAT
>NC_068991.1:51144204-51161519 GCF_001194135.2 Octopus bimaculoides
CTAATATGTTATATTTTCCCTATGTGATCATCAGTACTGAGGTAGTAAACACAGACAGCTAACTCAACATCAAAGTTTAAGATGCTTCAAAAGAAAAATTAAATGTAAGATATTTTTCTGGTAAGTCAATTGTCAGTTGTAGACAAAAGAATTTATTTCAAAGATTTTGGTAAAGAAAAAGATATTCATACTTACCAGAATTCGTGCCACATTGATTATGCTCTTGCTGTAGTTTTTCTTATATTCCTTCATTGAAATTTTTTTTTTTTTCCATAAATTGCAGGCTCATGTACGGAAAATTATTGCTCAAAGATTTGCCAATAATTTGCGAGAACAAAAACAACTTGAAGAAGAACGAATTAGGCATGAACTGCTTGAACAGGAACGTCTGGAAAGAGAACAAGAAGCTGCTGATGAAGAACTTATTGAAGAATCATTACGGTGAGTTGGCAACTCAAAACTTTTGGATTTTTCTTCATGATCTAAGATTTCTATAATTTGTCAAGACACGTAACAAAAGAAATGAGTTAAAGTAGTTTAGTTTTTATTTCTTTAATTTTGATTTTGATCTCTAATAATGATCAGTTGAATGTATTTATAAGAACAATCTAGTTTGTAATTCATTGAGTATTGTCATATGTTTCACTAAGAAAAAAGTTATCTTCTAGTTTAGGCAGGCTGATTAGGGAAACACATGTCCTGCATTTATTTACAGTACTTATGTTATGTGAGCCATCAAAGGAGCCTCTCCGCAGTCACTTGGCCTGCTAGAAATAGCAGCCAGATTCCCTTGAATCACATGCTGTAGGTTTTAACCCTTCAGCATTCAGATTACTTTATAAAATGTAATGCGTACATATTATTTTGAATTACTTGTTCATTGTCTAGTAGATTTGAAATTTCAGTGATGTTACTCTTTACTTTTGGAATGACATTGTAGGGTAAGTGTAAGAGGTCAGATCTGGCTGGTATGAACATAAAACAGGAACACTATTTGGGTTTGCTATGGCTGGTTTAAATGCTACAGGTTTAAAAAAGAATGTATTGACCAATGCAATCTTAGATATACATCTAACAGAATTGTCATAACTGGAATGCCTTTGGAGTAAACTACATGCATGTCCTCTCCTACCTGGTAATAGGATCCATAATAAATAGAGTTTCTGGTGGAATCTGGAGAATGAAGTGAGGCTTGTACTAAAACAAAAAACAAAAAGAAAACCCCTTTCAGCTCCCTTGCATATTTGAGAGGCCCTCCCTGTGCCTGGAAATAGCCTTGTTTTGTCTTGCTAAATTTCTCCTGGAGACTCTGTTCCACAATAATGTGATTCTTCTTGAAAAACCCATTTTATTTTTCATCCATATCTCTTTAGAAGTAACATTCTCTAAATATATCTGCTCTACGTTCCTTAGCAGCATCTCTACATTCCTTTGTAATGCGTCTACATTCCTTAGTAACATTTCTAGATTCCCTAGCAACATCTCTAGATTCCTTAGCAACGTATGTACATTCCATAGTAGCTTCTCTACATTCCATAGTAGCTTCTCTACATTCCATAGTAGCTTCTCTACATTCCATGCCAATATATGCTCTATTTTTAATCACCTTATAACGGTCATCATCATCATCATCATCTAATGTCCATTTTCCATGCTGGCATGGATCAAATGGTTTGACAGGATCTGGCAAGACTGGGAGCTATACCAAGCACCATTGTCTGTTTTGGCTCGATACCCTTCCTAATGTCAACCACTTTCACAGAGTATGCTGAGTGCTCTTTATATGGTGCCAAATATTGTAATAGATAAGATCATCTATGCCACCTATAAGCTCGTGTAGGTAATGGCTATTTGGGTTGGTACATCATTTTTCATTGAAAGCTTCCTGGAAGCTTTATATTTTGGCAACCTATTCTTTAACTGGCACTCCATTGGTTATACCAATGAGGGTTCCAGTTGATACAGTCAGCAGAACAGTCTGCTCATGAAATTAATGTGCAAGTGACTGACTACTCCACAAATATATATACCCTTAACATAGTTTTCAGGGAGATTCAGAGTGACAGGAAGTGTAACAAGGTTGGCTCTTAGAAATAAAAGTACTGCTCATTTTTGCCAGATGAATGAACTGGAGCAACATAAAATAAAGTGTCTTGCTCAAGTACACAGAGCATTGCCAGGAATTGAACTCATGACCTTATGATTGTAAGCTGTATACCCTAACTACTAAGCCATGCACCTTCATCAACCTATTCTTTATTTTAAGGATTAATACCTGAAGAATTTACTGTTGCTTTCTGTGATGATGGCTAACTTCAGTGAGTTAGAATTATGCTGGAGTCTATTTAATTTTATCTTTTACTTGTTTCAGTCATTAGACTTTGGCCATGCTGGGGCACCACCTTAAAGAATTTTTAGTTGAATGAATTGGCCCTGGCACTTACAGTTTAAGCCTAGTAAATAGAATAAATATTCTATTGACCTCTTTTGCCAAACTGCTTAGTTACGGATGTAAACACACTGACATCAGTTATCAAGTGGTACTGGGGGACAAGCACACATGCATACACACACTCGCATGCACACACATGCATACACACACTCGCACACACACACACACACACACGTATACAATGGGCTTCTTTCCGTTCTGTTTACCAAGTCCATGCACTATGCTTTGGTTAGCTCAAAGCTATAATAGAAGATACTTGCTCAAGGTGCCATGCAGTGGGACCGAACTTGGAACCATATGGTTGGGAAGCAAGCTTCTTATCACACAGCTATGCCTGTGCCTATTCTTATTCTTTCAGTAGACCTACTTTATTTTTTTCTATCACCCTCATCAAATATCATCCTCATAAAATCTGAGATAAGAATTATGGTGTTGCTATTATCGAAGTTTGATCTTCTCTATCATTCACATATTGCACTACACAAACCTGGGAAAACATTAAAGCCACAATTTCTCACTTGCTTTGCATATAATATATTCCCCCATCTCTTTTTTTTTTCTGCAGCCTCCCTCTATCTTCTCTGTTTTCCTTTGTTATGGTCTTTGTCACTTCTGCTCTGCTCCTATGAATGCATCATAAATTGCCCTGATAATCAATGTGTAATGTTTGAACTGCCATAACAATCAATATCTAAAAGACACTCATCTCTACCCGTTTTGCTCTGCCTATTACAAACGAGAATGACTTGACTGGATTTATCTGATCCGAATGAATCATTTGATAAATGGTTGACAAAATACATCATTGTCCTCATGTTTTATACTTCTTTGCCCCAACTTGTAAACCATGAATCCTACTCCTCATCATCATTCAACACCCATGTTCCATACTGGTGTCAATTAGATCCATGAATACACAATATGTTGCTTTCAAATTTTAGCACTAGGCCAGCAATTTTGTGGGGTGGAGTTAAGTTGATTACATCAACTCCAGTGCTCAGCTGTTACTTATTTTATCAGCCCTGAAAGTATGTAAAGCAAGTTGACCTCAACAGAATTTGAACTCTGAACATAATGTCCACACACATACGTATGTGTGTTTGCATGTGTATTCCTCCCTTGATAGAATGTAATGGTTGTACACAAGCATCACTATTGTACACACAATGTTGTTTGTTTCTAGTCTTGCATGGAAAACAAGTCAGGTCACTGGGAACTATTTCCTAGCTTGGAAACATGTGAAGATTGGAAAGGCATCCAGCCATAGAAAATAAATTCCATCCAACCCATGCAAACACGGAAAGGTAGATGTTAAATGATGAAAATAATGACACACGCTTACTCTACATATACTCTTACCCTTTTACTCTTTTACTTGTTTCAGTCATTTGACTGTGGCCATGCTGAAGCAGCGCCTTTAGTCGAGCAAATCGACCCCAGGACTTATTCTTTGTAAGCCTAGTACTTATTCTATCGGTCTCTTTTGCCGAACCACTAAGTTACGGGGATGTAAACACACCACCATCAGTTGTCAAGCGATGTTGGGGAGACAAACATATACATATATATATATATATATATATATATATATATATATATATATATATATATATATGAATATACATATATACGACGGGCTTCTTTCAGTTTCCGTCTACCAAATCCACTCACAAGGCTTTGGTCAGCCCGAGGCTATAGTAGAAGACACTTGCCCAAGATGCCACACAGTGGGACTGAACCTGGAACCATGTGGTTCGTAAGCAAGCTACTTACCACACAGCCACTCCTATGCCTATGTATATACACATACTATATACATACACACACTGTCCACATATGACTCCATTCTCTCAGTCATAGCCCCAGAGCCCTTCAGTGTGTATATTGGAGTTCTGTGTTTACTCTTATGAAGTACCCCAGTGTGATGGTGTTTCTGTCCCACTGTTAGGGATCAATAATTTACAATCAAGGAATTGCAAGCCTTGATTACTTTAAGCTACTTAATGAACTTATTGCAATGAGCCACCAGTAAAATCTCATTATATCTCATTATCAGCTTAGTGAGCAGTGAATTAACCTGGGTACATTTGTTGCCATAGTCACCAATATAGAGTAATAACACATGTGTGTGTGTATGTATGTCTGTGTGTGTGTGTGTGTGTGTGTGTGTGTGTGTGAGAGAGAGAGAGAGCATGGTGGGAAGTGTTTTCAGTGACAGTAATAGAAATACAGAAATTCAATTATAAATTTATAGATTTATTATTGACCAAAACAAATTGGATATTATTGTTTTTGTTCTTTTTTTCTTGTTTTTGTTTGGTGGCAGTGGTTGTAAATGTTGGTGGGGGTGGTCATAAAAGCTGTTAGATTTATGAATTGAGACATAGTAGCAACAGCAGCAGTATTAACAATATTAGAAATAATATTATTAATAGTATTTTCAAACTTTGGCACAAGGCCTGCAATTTCGAGGGAAGGGGCAAGTCAAATGCACCAATCCCAGTCCTCAGTTGGTACTTATTTTACTGGCCCTGAATGGAGGAATGTCAAAGTTGACCCTGGTGGAATTTGAGCACAACACATAAAGACAGATGAAATGTTGTTAAGCATTTTGCCTGACATGCTAATGATTCTACTACCTTGCCACCTTAATAATGATGATGATGATAATGATAATAATAATAATAATAATGATAATAATGATAATAATAATACCGCTTGACTGGCCTTCGTGCCAGTGGCACGTAAAAGCACCCACTACACTCTCGGAGTGGTTGGCGTTAGGAAGGGCATCCAGCTGTAGAAACTCTGCCAAATCAGATTGGAGCCTGGTGTAGCCATCTGGTTCACCAGTCCTCAGTCAAATTGTCCAACCCATGCTAGCATGGAAATTGGATGTTAAACGATGATGATGATGAATAATATTGGTTTCTAATTTTGGCACAAGGCCAGAAATTTTAAGGGAGCTGGTAAGTTAATGCATCAACTCTAGGGACATGATGCTACTTATTTTATCAACCCTGAAACGATGAAAGGCAAAGTCGACCTCAGTGGAATTTGAACACAGAATGTAAGGAGTAATAATAACAATATTGTAGTCATGATAGAAAGATATCCCCTGACTTAAGAAAAAAAAAATGAAGCAGTGTGTCCTCTTCTCAACAACAAACATTCAAGTGCCACCAACGTTTGTTGTGTGAAACCACTTTTAAAATTTCAGAATGACAGAAACTATTATTGACAACTCCCTCCTCTTTACAGTGTTACTAAGCACCAGAATAGTTCATATAGAACCAAGTCTAAGAGGCATTTAGATTTTCTACATTACTACATAATGGTGATCTTTCATCCCAGTGAATTTCAGAAAGATAAAAGTTGTTGTCATTAATGATGTTTTGTATGAAAAACACTGAGTTGTCTGCCTATTGGCTACACTTAGCTGAGTTGCCTAACCATTGACTCCATCAGGCTATCAGCTATTCAATAAGAATTCATCTGTCAAATTATTTTAGCCCAGCATGTACAGTTATGGCCCACTCTCCCCAATCCCTATTCTATTACCAACATGACTGAGAGGAAGGAATGTCTGTCTCCCATGCCAGTCACAAATACCACCTATATAATATAATGAGATGTGAGATGTCAAACTTTGATCAACTGAAATTATCCAGACAATTAGTAAAGAAGAACTCCCTTTCGAGATGTTTACAAACATTCAAGGGAGATAACTCTATAACATCATTTGATCAAAGATTTTTGGACAATGTCGATAGTGGAGGTTAGAGAAGATCTGATTTTTTAAAACTAGCGCGACCACCACAACATATATGTTTGAGCCTTATTAGATGTCAGTGAAACATATTTTAACAATTGCAGTGTGGAAAGTGTTTATAAGCCATTTAAGAAACACACAAAAACCTGATTACATGAACCCCAGTGTTCAACTGGTACTTTCGTCCTTTCATCAACTCTGAAAGGATGAAAGGCAGTCAACCTTGGCGGAATTTAAACTCAGAAATGTAAAGACGGACGAAATGGCGCTAACCATTTTACCTGGTGTGCTAATAATTCTGCCAGCTTGCCACCCTAAGCGTGATCAATATATTAATTTAAATAAGGTAGCAAGCTGGCAGAATCGTTAGCAAGGCGGGTGAAATGCTTAGCGGTATTTCATCTGTCTTTATGTTATGAGTTCAAATTCCACCGAGGTTGACTTTGCCTTTCATCCTTTCAGGATTGATAAATTAAGTACCAGTTGCATACTGGGGTCGGTCTAATCAACTGACCCTCCCTCTCCCAAAATTCCGGGCCTTGTGCTTTGAGTAGAAAAAATATATTAATTTAAAATTTTGGCACAAGACCAGCAAGTTTTGTGGGAGGGAATAAGTTGATTACATTAATTCCAGTGGTCAACTGGTAATCATTTTATCGACCATGAAAGGATGAAAGCCCAAGGTGACCTCAGCAAAAGTCAGAATGTAAAGGTGGATGAACTATTTTGTCCGGTGTGCTAACGTTTTTGCCAACTTGCCACCTTACGAGTGACCAATATATCTTATTGAAGAAATAGAAGGAATGTATTGAGATGGATTATGAATATCAATAATGTGGCTTAAGGGAAATACATCAGAGGAGGTTCCTGTTTGTTAAATACCCAAATGGCAGCGTAGCACACTATCAAGCACTGCTTAGCCGTTTGTGCTGTGTGGGTTGCACTTAGAGAGTGCTTTCACCATAACCTAATTATATCTCACACCACAAGTGACTGGGGTTACTTAATGGCTGTAACAGTGGTGGTGGTGGTGGTGGTGGCAGTGATGGTGGTGGTGGTGGTGGTGATGGTGGTGATATGATGGTGGTGGTGATGTGGTGGTGGTGGTGGTGATGGTAGTGTCAGTGGTCACGGTGGTCATGATTGTGGTGGCATTGATGGAGATGATGGTTGTGGTGGTGGTAGTGGTATGGTGTCAGTGGTTACATTGGTCATGGTTATGGTGGCATTGATGGTAGTGGTGATAGTGGTGGTGGTGGTGGCAGTAGTGGTGGTAATTGTATTTGGTGTAAGTTGTGCTAAACCTTGTATTAGTGTATGGTTGATTGAGCTGTGAATGATGTAGTGCTTTTGGTGGTAGTGGTGGTGGTTTTATTTTTATAGTGGTTATTGTGGTAGCAATAACTGTAGTGTTGGTAGTTGTAGTGGTGTAGTTTCAGTGTTAACTGTAATTGTTGGTAGTAGTAGTGGTAGTAGTATTTGTCGGTATGTTAATGTGGTTTGTACAGATGCTGATATAGAAGTAAGCATTATTATCATTATTATCATTATTATTATTATTAGTAGTAGTAGTAGTAGTAATAGTAGTAGTAGTAGTAGTAGTAGTAGTAGTAGTAGTAGCAGCAGCAGTGGCAACGGCGGCGGCTGCAGCAGCAGTAGTAGTAGTAGTAGTAGTAGTAGTAGTAGTAGTAGTAGTAACAGCAATAATGGTTGGGTGGAATTGGGGAGGTAGTTAGCGATTTATTGAATTAAGGAAATTCACTTTTCGCTAACCACTGTTTTATCTCTGTTTCAATGCCTGACCCCTACAGTTCCAGCTATCTTAGAGTTCCTGATATTTTTAGCTAATGTCTTAGAAGACACATTCCTGCCGTCAATAATCTCCATGCCATTCTATAAGAAAAACCGTTTCTTTTCCTTTCAATTCTTATTTGTTTTTCAGTTTTTGTTTTGATAATTGAGTTTGGGATTTGTATTTGGATAAACATGTTTGTACTTAGTTCTTCTTCTTTTGAAGCCAACATAAAAATGATTCCAAATTAGATGGCGTTTCTTTTTTTTGACTTCTTCAACAAATCCACAACTAAAAATTGCCTTTAAAAATATTCCAACATTGTTGGTTTAAAAGGAAAATAAAAAGCAGTTATTTTTTAGTATACAAATATATTTCTAGAATTTGAATTTTAAAGAATAACGAGATAAAAATGAAATACCTCTGTGTTATTTGTTGATGATTGTAGGTAGTTTTGGTTTTAACCCTTTCGTTACCAATCTGGCTGAAACCGGCTCTGGCTCTGAGTACAAATGTCTTGTTTTTATAAGTTTTGAAGGAAAATCTTCTACCAAACCTTAGTCACAATTTATGTTCCTAACACTAGCTGATTGATAACTAAGTTATTTTACTAAATTCTTTGTTATATTTAAAGTAATTCAAAGAAACACAGAGCGTTTCAAAATAAATACAGTAACGAAAGGGTTAAAGTTGAAATAGTTTCTTAAAAGAATTCACGGCAATGTTTCTTGTAATGGGGAGAGATAGTCATGAGTTCTTAGTAAATGTCGGCATATGGAAAGTTTATTGAGGAAGAACAATGGTACTCTAACTGTCAGACCATATGCAGGCTAAATCTTATGGCAAGGCTAGCCAAAGAAAACTGTAGACATTATTTAAGGAGTAAAACTAACCCTCTCTATCTTTCAGAGGACTAAGTATTTCATTTATTGATTCCTTACATAACTGGTGATAAGTAAGGCTTATGAAGATGTCTCATAGCAAAGACTTATTTAGTTGATATGCTCGAAAAGACACCAGTTATGTCTTTAGGACCTCAATACAGTATCATCTGTGATCTGTAAAATTTAAATTGAACACTTTAGCATTTATCTGGCCACATCCAGCCTAAATATTCTACCTCTTTTAATTAAAACTGACCAGATCCAACATCTCGCATCTATCCAACGATGTCATTGTAAAAATATACAAACACACCATTGAAATCTCAAAGCTATGAGATAATGCATAATTAATTCAAAACAATATGAATAAATAAGCAATTCCTTTGATAAACAAATCTTAATCCTCAAGGCTTACACCTGTCATCCAAAGCATTCAAATTTGGTAATATCTGTTGATTCTAGATTAAATGTTTTTCATTGGTTCATTCTAAAGGAAGCAAAACGATGTTTTTATGGCCTTTGCAGCTCTTGCACACCATTAGATTAATGTAGTTGATGCTCTTCCTGAACAAATTAATAGCTGCATTAAAGACAGAGTGAGAGGAACTTTCAAAGGGCTGAGGTTTGAGTGAAAAGCAGTGGTCATAGGGATTGGCATGTGGTTGGAGTGGTGGTGATGGTGGTAGACACAATATAGGGGATAAGAATTAATAAAGATTCTAGTGCTTTTCATAGCCTCATCCCTTTTCCTTCAGCTGTTGACATTTGATGGGGAACCTCATTATCATCATCATCACACGTTTGTTGTCTATGCTGGCATGGATTGGATGGTTTGATCAGGGCTGCCAAGCTGAGGCATGCACCAGACTTCAGCCTGATTTTGCATGGCTTCTATGGACGGATGCCCTTCCTAATGCCAACCACTCTGAGAGTGTAACAAGTGCTTCTATGTGCCACTGGAATGAATGCCAGTTGAATGGATTCAGTATCTGTCATGACTATGATCTCATGTAACTTGATGGGTCTTCGTCTCAAGCATGGCATATTGCTGAAGGTTTTGGTCAATTTTTCATTGCCTCCATGAGGCCCAATGCATGGAAAGTGCTTTTTACATGCCACTGGCACAGGTGCTAGTTATGTGACACCAGCATTGGCCACATTGTCTCCATGAGGCGCAATGCTTGAAGGTGCTTTTTACATGCCACAGGAAGAGGTGCTAGTGATGCGACACCAGCATCGGCCAAACCTCTACAAGTATATGAATACGTTTATCCCTCTTTCATAGAGTGAAGTCAAAATGTCCATAAACTTAAAATTTATGATTTTCCAGTTCGTAACTGGAAACTAAGCAATATTGATTACCTCAATTTTTTTTAAAGGCCTCATAATTATAGATAAGGAAAGTGAGATTATGTGACAAGCATGCTTTTTACAAATCCATTAGTGATGCAAGTTAAGTGAAATAACTGCAATCAGGTCAAGGATGCAGTATGTCGGTAGCTTACTCTTACTGTAGAACGACCGTTATTTGAAGGAACCATTTCCAAAGTCATTTTTATTTGACTTACTTTCTGCGTGCAAGTGCATGGCTTAAGATAACAAAAACCTTGCTTCAACAAAATAATCAAACATTGATTTCTCTCAGACTCTTGTCTTGAGTATTGTTTATTTTTAAATTTCTTGTATTTTATTAACTAAATCTATATAACATCATTGTTTTCCTACAACTAAAAAAAACAAAAAACACACATGCATTTTTATATTAGTTTAACCATAAAATTAAATCTTTGAGACCTAATAAAGAAAACAGTATGCTATATGGATTTTAACAGAAGATAGTACCACCAAAGGAGTAGACATATCAATAAAGGGATTAAACATGTTGATTAGTGATTAGGGAGTAATAACTAATGATTAAACATGTTGACTTGTGATTAGTGATTGACCATGTTGATTAATGTGTGATACCACTGTAATTCTGGTCAAGACTAAGAATATCAAATATGTTATTTTTATTTTACATTTTCTCAGGAATCAATATATGATATGATTATAGTCTTTGAGATCAATTGTGAGGAATCTATAATTTTCTATTCTTTTCTTGTATGGCTGCTGTCCTCATAAGCAACAACAGTCTGCTTATCACATTAATCTCTGACTGGAATATACAACTGAATATATGAATGAGAGAGAGAGAGAGTGTGTGTGTGTGTGTGAAGGCATGTGGCTTAGTGGCTAGGGTATTCTGGCTCATGATTGTAATCTTGTGAGTTTGATACCCAGTGGCACATTGTGTCCTTGAGTAAGACAGTTTAGTTCTCATTGCTTCAATCCACTCATCTGGCAATTATGAGTTGCATCCATAATTCAAAGGGCCAGCCTTGTCACACTCTGTGTCATTCTGAATCTCCCTGTGAACTAAGTTAACAGTATTGATATATGTGAAGTGCTCAGCCATTTGCACGTTAATTTCACAAGCAGACCGCTCAGTTGGAACACTCATCATTTGTAAATAACAGAGAGCCTGGCCAGTTGATATATATATATATATATATATATATATAAAATTAAAAAATAAGGGTGTTGAATGATTACAACACTACTCTGCTAGAAATAGACCCCAAATGGTCTATGAACCACTTAGATCATTACTCCACTACTATATATATATATATATATATATATATATATATATATATATATACACACACACATTAAGGCAATTGAAGTTTCGGGCTTTAGTAACTATCTATAAATGTGATAAGATAGGAAATTTATACATCACTTTGTTTCAGATTAAATAAATTCAGATTTATAAATTAGATAATGGCTAAAGGCCAAAATACAGTCATAACAGAAAATACAGAAAAGTAATACAGCAAGAGCAAAAATGTTTAAAATTAGCCGACAACAATCTGAAAAATTGTCAAGAAATTTCAAGAGACTGGTTCCACTGCTGATCGACCTAGACATGGCTGAAAAAGATGTGTGTGGACCCCTCAGCTTATAAAAAGTATCAGAGAAAAGATATGGCAAAATCCTCATTGTTTCATCAGAAGACTCTCTGCCACAGCAAAAATAAGCCAAACATCGATGTATCGAGTGTTGAAGGAGGATCTCAGGACCCACCCCTATAAGATGATCTGCTGTCATGAGCTAATGCAAGTTTAGAAGGCCATGAGACTGGAGAGAAGTCATCTTATCTTGCGTCAGATTGCTGAAGGTATGCTGCCCAACCTGACGTTCACTGATGAAAAGAAATTTGACATTGAGCAGACAGTAAATCACCAGAATGACCAATTTTGGTGTATATCTGGCTCTGTCAAGGGTAGACTTATAAATCGACATCAGAATCCACAGTCAGTTATGATTTGGGCAGCTGTAGCAGCCACTGGAAGGTCTCCCCTTGTTTTTGTGCCCTTGAGTGTTAAAATTAAAACCCATCGATACATTAGCAACATTCTAGAAGCTGAACTGCTTCCATGGGCGAGTGAGCACTTTCAAAGCGCACCTTGGAGACTCCAACAGGAATCGACACCATCCCACAGCTCCAAACAGACTCAACACTGGATTCAAAAAAGCATTCCATCATTTATAGGCAAGGGTGTGTTGCCCTCAAGAAGCTCTGATCTCAACCCATGGATTTTTTCTGTTTGGTTCATTTTGGAGATGAGGGTCTCAAGCACTCATGCTTCGCTTGATGCTCTGAAGGCAAAACTGCACCAGGAATGGGCTTCAATCCCACAAGAACAGCTGCATGCCATGTGTGAAGTATTCACACCTAGACGTAAGCCTGTGATTTGAAACATTTGGTCATATCGAATAAATGTGGTCATGTCATCATTGTGTTTCCTTTACCATTGCATTGCAATGCTTGGACCTGAAATATAACAATATTTTATTTTGTAAAAAGTTGGTTGCCTTAATTTTAGGACACTCTGTATAGGGTACTGTTCCATAATAGTAATATCAATAAAAAAAAAGTACTCCATCTGGTGAGAGATAATTATTATTTAATAAACACAATATATATCTTATGTGCTGCTTTTAATTTCATGCAATGAAAGCATGGCAGACAGTATTTTTTAACACACCTGGTGCCTTAGTGCAATTTTTGTGCCTGAAGATTGCACCAAACTGCCTGACATATTAGAAAATACTGTCTGGCATGCTTTCATTGCATGAAACTAATAGTAGCACATAAAAATATATATTGTGCTTATTAAACTATATATAGTTTCTAAGATTGTATGAGGCTTCTTTATACACAAGTATCATACAATCTGCTTTCCTTTTGTTATCAATAGAGCTAATAACGAATAAGAGATGAGTGAGATGAGAATGTTGGAGGGTGGGGAACAGCTTGAGTCCAAGGAGCAGAGATCACTATAATAGCAATAGAAAAAACAGGATAATATTTCAAATTTCTTGTTAAACAGGAAATTCAAGGCTCAGGTCATGCAGGCCAATTTTGAATAAGGTTAGGGTCACTAGCATTTTTCTGAAGCTTGACTGTGAAGTAGGTAGGGACATCCAGGGACACCTTCTGTATAAAGAACTTATAGTTAAATATGGCCTTATATAATTAATGTGCAGGAAAATGCTTAATTCATTAGAAAATAATCATTAGCATTAATGATTATTCTTAGTTTAGAAAAATAAGGGAGACAACTAGTATATCAAAATTAAAACTAAAATGAAATCATAGAATGTGTGAGTCTGATTTGTGGTAATCATGATGACAACTCCAGACATGTTTTGGTCTTATTGCACCTCAACAGTTCATAGTATTACAGTATTGACTAGATCTTATCTAATTACATCACTGGTACTGTCAGCTTGAAGGATAATTATTTTACAAATTGTGGTTTGTAAAATTGCTGTGTGATTAGGAAGTTCACCTGGCAACCATAAGGTTTGGGGTTTGATTCCACTGCACAACACTTTGGTAAGATGTCTTTTACTGAAGCTTTTAGTTGACTAATGGTCTGTGAGAGAAATTTGAAAGCTGGAAATTGTGCCTGTTGCTTGTGTGTGTATATGCATGTGTGTGTGTGTGTACTCAAGTAAAATGGTATATTGGTATCATAGCCCGTCTGATAAATAGGTATGGATAAAGTCTTGGTATCAGTTGGTAAAAGAATATGAATCATTGATCCTATAATTCATGGTGGTGGTGGTGGTGGCATCATCGATGATGATCTTTTGGTCTTGTGTATTCTATTGTTCCATCAACTGAACTCCCAACTTGTTAAATTAATGTCTATGTGGCTACAACTGTAGCCCTAATTTAACCCCAGACAGATGCAACATGAAACAGTATGTGACAAGGCTGAACCTTGCAATTACTCATACAATCCATCTGATAAGCTTCCCTACAGTTTCCATACATCCAATGTTAGTCAAAGAGTTGGGTAGAACCAAGGCTTGGCCCCACATTCCATGTAGTGGAATTGAACCTGATACCTCATAACGGTGAAGAAAACTGCTTCTAGCAGTTTGAGAGACCCAATACAGGCCCCCCCCCCACTGCCTCAAGAAATTATGTAGAATATTTTACTGCAGTCAATGGTTTTAGTAATTGTTGTGGATGTTGTGATATGCTTTTTTTTTTATTATGCTATATAATATTATATTCTTTGTAATGT
The DNA here is from genome assembly GCF_001194135.2 of Octopus bimaculoides. NCBI lineage: Eukaryota > Metazoa > Mollusca > Cephalopoda > Octopoda > Octopodidae > Octopus > Octopus bimaculoides. Next base: position 51,158,753 of record NC_068991.1, read on the forward strand.
TTATTTTATTTTTTTATTATTTTTGAATGGTAATTTCTATGTGTTTTTCTTACATTTAGGCAATCTCGAGCTGAATTGCAATCCCTGGCTCATCTTATTGAGTCTATGTGGACTCAGCACAATCCACCGGTGTCACCAAACAGCCTGGATTTAGATCAGATGTTCAGCTTCCTGCAAGAAGAAAAGGCTAACGACCAATTAGAGACTAACGATAAAGAAGAAGCCGTCAATCAAATAAATGAGGCCTTTGAAGTGTTGAATGATCTTTGGGAGGTAAATAGCAATATGTTTCTTTTGCTTACCATTACAATTAGCTTCTCCTGTTAAGTAAAACTACTGATGGATTTTATGTTATTATTTGTACTATTTTATCTCTGAATTTTTGCCAATAAAACACATGTATACACATACATGCACACATATGTGAGTGCGTAAGTGTGTATGTTACTGTGTTTATATATATATAAGCATGTATATGTATGGTGCATGTGTATATATATATGCGAACCCATGGAAAACAAACTTCAACCAGCTATTCTGATTATATGTCTGTGCACACGTTTGAATGTGGTGTGTGCCAGAGGGCTTGCAAATCCAATGGGGGTCTTAAAAGACATATTAGGATCCACATTGCGCAGAAATTACCTGCAAGTATTCATAGTACAAATCAGAGGTGCAATCTGTGTGGGTGTTTTTTCAAAACATTGTCTGATTTAAAAAGCCACATCAGACGCCATGAAAGAGCTAAGGTGTAGGTGCAGGTGGTGGTCAAACTCTGTGTAAGGAGTAGACAACCACCATATATATATATATATATATATATATAGATATAGATATAGATATAGATATAGATATACATATATTTATATATATATATATATATATATACATATATATATATATATATATATATATATATGTATGTATATACATACATGCATACATACATACATACATACATACATGCATATGTATACACACACATATATACATATATATATGCATACATTTATTCACACACACATGTATATGTATATGTCAATAAGCGATTGGTTAACATTTAAAAGAAGATACTTCACCTTGATTCACCGCTGGTAAATGTAACTTTGATCAACAAGTGATAGCGAGGCTGATGCACTGGAACAGTCAAGTGTCCTCACCAGTTACCTCTGCAATGTGAGTTGCCAGTGAAGACAGAAATCTTGCAGTCAGTGGTCCGACCCCCACCAAATGTCTCGAACGCCACAGGATGGAAAATGTAGTTGGCCGACAGATCACATATTTCAGGATTTTGTTCTGCTCAGCTGCAGAAGCTGTGGATCTCGTCCTGACTGCAGCATCAAGGATGTGAGAAGAAGTAAAGGAGTTGCTAACTGTAGCATCCCAGACAAGGCATCTGCCTTGTGACCAGGGGCGCAGCGTGAGGCCATCAAGTCACTTCCCATCACATCTGAACAATCCAGATGGTTCCAAGATGGAGGGGATGTTTGCCCAGGCCGTGTACCAGATTTCAAAGATCATATTTCCATGTGCCACAATTATTTTAGTTATCTCAATTAATTGAGTTTTTTTATTTTTTTTTTTTATCTCTGTCTCATAATAAAACCTTTATTAATTGTGGCCACCCTGATTATATGCAATTATTTGTTTCTTAGCAAACGTTTATGAATTACATTTTGCAATCTATCCTATATTCAATATGTGAAATCAGGAATGGGACAATATTGCTATGCAAATGCTTATTCACTGAATGTCAGTAACATTCAGAATTCTGTTAATGGTATGTAAATATCTTCTTAGAAGTGTTCCGGTTATATTTCTAACCTCCTTTATAATAAGAATTTTTTGTTGCACAATATAAAATTAAAACATCAAGAACAGTGAGAGAACTTCTACTGGAATACCTTTTAAGCTGTTTTCTGTTTTTCAAGCTCAGTATTAATATTAAAAGACCCCATCAAGTTCCTATTCTTCATCTCTTTGTGTGTAAAATCAATCCTATTAGTCATCATCCTTTGATACATATTGTCCTCTAACCTGTTGTCTGCATGTCAGAGTTGTAACAGTCTACAATTATTCTTTAATTATTTAATGTTTCCACTATGTTATTATAACTTTGCAATATTATCTCTGGAGTATAACAGACATATCTAATTCTTATGAGTAAAGCTGTGAGGACCAGCTATATATGCTAATTTCAGTTTACATGTTGTGTGTTCAAACTCGTTGCAGGTAAAGACAAAAAAATGTTTCTGAACACAGCATGTTTTTAATTCACCAAATTATTGGGAATTGAAACCAAATCTGGAAACATTTGTTGGTTCCATGGCTGCCAGCAATAGAAAGCTACCCCCACCCCCACTTCCCAGTGTAGATTTTACTAAAAAATTCTGTAACTTCTCCAGATACAAGATCACATGATGTGATAGCTTCATAAAATTTTATGAACCGAACCCTTATGTTCATTGCATTAATTAACAAATGAAAGTATAATTACTCTAATCAAGTAAAAAAAATCTTTCACTTACACAAGACTGATGAATCATTGCTTTAGTTTTGATTAAATGAATTTTAATTCATTCTTCAATTGAAAAAAGTTTCTAGGTAAAACTTTCTAGCTAAGGATTTAAATTACCATAATAGATGCTGATGTGGCTGTGCAGTAAGAAGTTTGCTTCCGAGCCAGGTTCAGTCCCACTGTGTGGCATTTTGGCCAAATGTCTTTTACTATAGCCTTAGGCCGAAGCCTGTCATATATATATATATA
>NC_068991.1:51161681-51168571 GCF_001194135.2 Octopus bimaculoides
TTCAGCCAGAGTTCTTTTGTCACACTTCTGTGACCTCATCAGTGGTCCTTTGCTTTCTTCTTTCTTATTTGTGTGTTTTTCCTTACTAACGATCAGCTGAAATATGATTAATGTAAAAAATAAAATAAAGCTGAAGCAAATTAACACTAAATATATTGTGCATGTGTTTTTATTGGCTAAACTGGCAACATGACCATCCCCAAATACAACAATATCTGTTTCAACACACGATTTCACATCAAGAATCTTGCAAAACGAATATATGTACCCATATATGCCTGTATGTATACATATAGATGTAGGTATGTACATATATGTATGGATATATGCATATGTCTATATATCATTTATATTATATAAATATATGAGAGGTATTAGTATCTAGAAGACCCATCCATAATATCCCTGAAACAGCTGTAAGACTATTTCATCATTATAAATGTCCTGAAAACTCCTCATAGCCTTGACTTTGTTATCTCATTCTTCTGTCTAATGTGTGTGTGTGTGTGTGTGTGTGTGTGTCTTTGTGTCTTTGTGTCTGTGTTTGTCCCGCATCACTACTTGACAACTGGTGTTGGTATGTTTATGCCTCAGTAACATGGCAAAAGAGACTGATAGAATAAGTAGCAGACTTAAAAATCAAGTACTGGGTGGGGTGTGTCAATTCATTTGACTAAAATTCCTCCAAGTGGTGCACCAGCATAGCTGCAGTCTAATTATTGAAACAAGCAAAAGGTAAAAACAATTATCACATATAGAGCAGTATCAGACATATTATTTCTTGAGTTACTATATTTTGAAAATGTTTCAATCTTTAAAATTGTGAGAATGATAGGAAACACATTTGGTGAGGCATCTTTTGTAGTGTTGCATTCAAAATCTTAAGTGGGTCCTTTTTAAATATAATTTTCATCTAACTAGGAATAAATGAAGTAGCATGTCTATCTCAGGATATAGTACAGTACATGAGATACAGTACTAAGGATACAGCATATGTGCCATATTATGAGATACTAGCCCAACTTGTGCACCTAACAATGAAGGACTCAGTTTGTTTTGAGTCTCTTTTAACAAACTTATCGAGAAAGAGAAAAAGATTTGCTTAAGATCTATAAAGAACTGAATGAATATAATTTACAAAAAAACGCATTTAACCAAGGAGAAATTGAACTTATAACTTAATATCCCATTTTATATTGGTTTCAAATTTTGGCACAAAGCCAGCAATTTTGGTGGAAGAGGCAAGTCAATTAGATCAACCCCCGTGTCCAATTGGTACTTATTTTATTGGCTCGAAAGGATGAACGGCTAAGTTAACCTCAGTTGAATTTGAACTCAGAACGTAAAGACATGAAATGCCATTAAGCATTTTGCCTGACATGCTAATGATTCTACTACCTTGCCACCTTAATTACAACCCTATTCATATCAATATCAGCCACATGTTGATTAATTCTTTAACATTTAAACTGGCTATATCTGGCCAAAAGTCACTACTTGATTTATGTTCAAACTGGCCAGATCCTGCCTCTTGCACCTACCCTACATTGTTAGTCTAAGATATATACAGCCACATAACTGTAATCTCATATAAGATAATGCAAGATAAATTCAAAACTATGTAAATAAATAAGCATTATATTTGATAGAATAATCTGAATGCTAAAGGGTTAATATCAGATGTGACAATTATAAGCCTTTAACTAATAAATTAGCTCAAGTAAATCATGGATTGAGTTTGTTACTAGAGTTGAAGTGTTCACTGGTATTAAAGTTTACTTAAGTTGAGTGAAGCAGATAGAATAATATGCTTCTAGTTAGCATTTGAAGTTACTGAGCTTGTGGTTTGCTGTGTGTGTGTAGTCTACACTAGACGATTGTTATGGTTGAGAAACAATAAAGAGAAAGAAATCTGTCCCTTGCTGTGGTTGTTGGCTATTTTACTAAAATAGTTGGCAAATAATAAATTCAATTATTCAAGCCCTAAACTATTGGCATTCCTCATAATGAACAACAATATAGAGTGAAAAATAGAGGATGAATCGATGAATAGAGACACATCTAAATAGAGAAAGTAATAGAGGATGAGGGAACTATATGGGAAGGTAACAGGCAGAATAGTTACAAGGAGTGAGCAAATGAATAAGAGAGAGAGGTGGGGGAGTTAGAGAGGAGAGAGAGAGAGAGAGAGAGAGAGAAAAGGGGAATGGAAGGAGGATGAAGAGGAGAAGCAGGTTGTGTGTATGTGTGTGCTCATGTAAAAGTTATATCTAAGACACTATGAAACACTTCTCCTAAGCTGCCAATTCTGATAAAAGTTTTGTCTTAAGTTGCATTGTTACCTTTGAAGATAAAACCCATGTGCCAAAAGTAGATGATAGATTTATTTGAAATCTCAGTGTAGCTTGCAGCAAAGATCAATGTTTGTGAAGTCTTCTGAGACATTTTGCTCTGACTCTAACTTTAGCCTACTTCCACTGTTTCTCCAGGAATAATGCCAATAAGTTTGTTTATGGCCAGGCAGACAGGCAGACAGGTTGGTAGGTTGGCAGATAGGGTGGGGGTCGGGGTAAGACAACAGTACTGAAACTGTTGTTTAATCAATGTTTGTAATTGAGGGAAGCAGCATCTCTTCCACTCAATCAGGAGAATGATTGCTCTGAATTTTACCACTCTTTCTGGCACTTTTTAATTACTCTACAAACATCAAGGCTCATTTCAACAATGGTTTTTGCCTTTATTTTTATTGACTTTAATTAACTTAACAATTAGAGGATCTCTTTATTAACTTTTTTTGTTTATTAATCCACTGTTATTTATTTTATTTCATTTTCTGCTTAGTTGTAACCAACATAGCCTCCTCTCACCTCACACTGGGTTTGTTTGGGTTGGAGTGACTACTACATTAGAAAACAATATTTCCTAAGCAGTCCAGGCAAAATGTGTGAATTATTTGGTCCATCCCACATGTTAGCTTTGATAACTTAGATATGTTTCAACCAAAGATTGGCCCAGGCCATGTTGAAGTTAGTAGCACCACCTCATAGACAAACAGACAGGCAGACACTGTAATTTTTTTAAAGTCAAGTTTTGTGGCCCATTTAAGTAGGGAGTTTTTGTTTACTGAGCTGCATCCAGGTATAGGTGGCTTATTTGGTATCCCTTGAAGAAATTTGTCCAAGTTTCATTTGAAGGTGATTGGATCTTTTTCTTTGATTTGTTTTGGGATAATGTTAAATAGAGCAGGGCTTGTTGAGGAAAAGAAATTGAGTTGCAGTGAATTTATGCATTGTGAGCCTGAATTGTGTAGGGAGCATACAGAATGTGATCCCAGCTTTGGATGATTCGAGCTGAGTTCCCCAGCATTAAGAGAATGAAGTTCCTTCACTGAACACTTATTTATTGTCACAGAAAGATGATGCTTATGGTGATGCATTCAAATTCTACTAAAGGCATGTTATTCAGTTTATCTTTTATCATTTACTTGTTTCAGTCATTGGACTACAGCCATGCTTGGGCACCACCTTGAAAGGGTTTTTTTTGTCAAATGAATTGACCCTGGTACTTTATAAATACTGGTGCTTATTCTACAAATCTTACTTGCTGAACTGCTAAAATACAAACCAAGATCAGATATCAAGCAAGGGGTTGGGGGTACAAACACAGTTTAATTCAGATAACCAAAATCGAAAGAGGTAATAGCACTCATTTCTTGAGCAAGTGGTTATTATATTCAACAATGATGTTGCCTGAAAAATCTGTTAACTGATGCAAATGTGTACAGTGTGACCCATACTATGACACAGAAATATATTTTTAAATGTTTCAAAAACATTTTTTGAATTAAAAAAATATTAAATTTCAATATTCATTATTGGCAAAAAGTATTTTGAAAGAAAAGATAAAGGATTGTTATGGAGGGTTATTATCTCGAGTCTTCAGACCATGAATCGTATTAATGATGGAAATATGAGGGGTAATTATGTTAATTGTGTGTATGTGCGTGTGTAGGGATGACATTAATAAAGATCATATTAATAGTTTTATTGGTGGCAGTTGGGGTTGTGTTAATGATGGATGGCTGATTGCCTTGATGAGGGTGAGAGAGTTGAAGAGGGTGAGTGGGTGGGTGAGGATTGGTGACAGTAACAGTCATTATGGTGGTCGTGGGGAAGTATGCTTGGGATGAGAATGACTGTCATCATATCACTATTATGACAATGATCATTATGACCATCATTGTTACAATAATGGTAGTGGTGGCCATGGTGCCAGCAGTGACAAAACTGATAATGATTAATGTATGTTGAGATTATATTAAACACTGGTCTTCCCACCTGTCCCCCTTTCTGATCCCCTCACTCTCCATATTTATTGATTTTCAAAGAGCAACACCATGTCTGATTATTATGTTTTTATGTACTTTTATACAGAATTTTCATGAAATTAGTCATTGATCTTATATCGAAATTTTAATATGATTTAGTCATTACAGTGTTGTAGTTATGTTGATATTGATACAACTTTAATATAGTTCTGATATTGTTGTCATATTCCCATATATTTAATATAGATATTATATGTTGAACATTGCTGCAGTTTTATTGTTGATTGTGTTATTGTTATTACACTGTAATAATTTTAAAGTAATGTCCCTTACATTATTAATGTTTTATTGATTATTGTAGTTGGTATGTACAGTTTATATAGTTTGGTAAAGGTATTTTATTATTGAAACATTTTTTGTATCTAGTTTTTTTTTTTATATATTATATATTATTGCACTTTGCTATGTTTGTTATACAATTGTATTAATGTAATTTTTTGATTGCTGTATTCTTATAATTTTAATATAGTTTGCTGCTAAACTGTTATACTTTAATATATTTTCATTTTCAATTATATATTAACACCTTTAATTAATTAAAAATTTAGAAAAAAAAATCTATGTTTTAAAAGCTTTCAGCTTTCTACTGAATAAAAGCTTTTTAACAACAGCAACAACAACAGCAAATATTACAAAAGCCTGTGTCCATACATTAGGCATGCAGTTTACATAATTATAATTATTACATATTCATGTATATTGTATGTATGTTGCAAGTGGATGTGTGTGTGTGTGTGTGTGCACGCACGCGTGTGTATTTGTGATTGTGTGTATTCAGCTGTGTGCATATGTGCATGTATATATATATATATATATGTATATATATATATATATATATATATATATGTATGTATATACATACATACCTTGTTCACACACAAATGCATTTTGCTATGAACATTGATTTTTCATATTTATGTGTACAAATATACCCGTGTGGGTATATTTCTGTGTGCATCTGTGTGAGTGCATGTTTGTGTGTGTAGACATAAATAGACAGATAGATAGATAGATACACACACACCTATAGTTTTGCACTTCTGTATTTTCATCCATAAACATATGTATGTACACAGAAATCCATATATATGCATTCATGTGAGTATAATATAGATTTTCTATGGCTCACATTTTTTCCCATTAATATAACCATATTCATTTTTTTAAATAGTATTTCGTGCACAGGGATATATGTATTAGTATATATATATATATATATATATATATATAGTAATGTTATGTTTTTACGTTATGTTTTTATGTTACATTAAACTGAAGGGCTTCTCAATACATTTGGTCCAGTTTAAATTTATTATTCTTTAACAAGAATAGTATTGACAGCAACTTCGAAGTTTCAGTCAGCTAAGCCATCTTCAGACAGTTTAGTGATGATTTAACCAGCCAAAGTTTCGAAGTCACTGGCAATATTATTCTCATTGGCATATATATATATATATATATATATATATATATGGGAAGCATTCTGAATATGCAAATAGCACTTGCTTGACCTTCATACTGGTGAAAAGGGATAAACATCTCTCTGTTGTACATCAGCTAATGTTATATCACCTGAAGAAATAAATCCATGAAGATGATCTCCCCAGTGTTCGCGGATACTGTAGACTACACTAATCATTTCAAGAATATGAATTGTGACTCTTAACAGTCATGTGATTTGTGGAAATGCACATAACAATGCATTAAATGTTTATAAATTCCATCCAAGAATTATTATCATTATCATCATTATTATTATTATCATTATTATTATTATTATTATTATTATTATTATTATTATTATTATTATTATTATTATTATTATATATAACACATATTGGTTCATGGTATAATTCAACAAAGAGAGCACTCCATCTGGTGAGAGTCGATTATTTTTGTTTAAAGATCACAATACATATCTTTGGGTGTTGCTAACAATTTCATGTGTCTGGAAATCCAAACATATTCTTCAGGCATAGACCACTCTTTGTAATGAACTAAGAACTTTAAATATGGCGTGGGATACGAGAATACATGAAAAAACGTGGAAAAAATGGTAGCTTACAGAAAATCTTAAACTTCTAACCAGAAAATGAAACCAGGAGACCTGATGCAAATGTAAATTATGTATGAAATTTAAGTTAAATGTAAATTATGTAAGGAGAGCAAAAATGTATATGAAAAATAAATGTATAATATTAGGTAAAAATGTAAAGGTATAACTATAAGAAATGTCGGGTATGTAAAAATTTATAAATTCATAAAGGATAAAAAATAAAAAATAAACCTAAAGAAATACTAAATTAAGTGAGGAATATATATATTAAATTTTTAAATATACTCAAATACCCAAAATTTCAAGGAGTTCCTGCCTTAAAAACAGGAACTACACCACAGTTATTTTGTGTTCTTTGCTACATTGGTTTCTATTAACCCATTTATTCTATCCGAAGAATTTTTATTCATTAAGATAGAAGAAATACATATAATTAAATATATATAT
>NC_068991.1:51169195-51174994 GCF_001194135.2 Octopus bimaculoides
ACTGAAACTGGTAATATTCTGTATTTTCTTTATATAATTTTAAAATCATTTTATTAAATTCTTTCTAAATTGAAATGACTTAGATTTACTTCTGTGCTATTTCTACCTCCATCTTTTATTTATATATATATATATATATATATATATATATATCGTTTAACGTCTGCTTTCCATGCTAGCTAGGCGCAATATAATATCATAATGAAAAAACTTTATCTCATTACCAGTTGTGACTGAGGGCGCCAAAGCACCTAGTGATCCTAGAGATGCTCATGAGGCAGTTATCTCCCTGGTCAGTGTGTGTATATATTGCATGCTTCGTACAGCATTAAAAGTTTTCAACTCTTATTTTTTGCAAAATAGGTGCTTTGACATCCTCAGTTGCAATTAGTGACAATAAAATTTTTATTTTTCCTACACACACACACACACACACACACACACACACACACACACACACACACACACACATTTGCTTAATGAGGGAGATGAAATATGGAAAATATGAGAATCTTTATTGATCACTACAATTGTTTTGACCCATTTAGCATCGATCCCTCATGGGTGGGATTCTGAACATCGGGTTTAGGTGTAACTCTCAGTGTAGATGTTTCTCCTCAGGTGATTTCAATAGGTATCTCATTAAAATAAACTCAGTTCGTATACAGATGTGGCAACTTAAGGTATACAGCTTCATTCTTATAGAAGATCCATAAACATATATCAAATACAAAAAGAAACAAATACACAATACAGCAAAAAAAGGATAAAAAATTTGTACTGAGTAATCCTTCAGTTTCATGTAAAACTGTTTTTACCATATCATAAAAACAAAATCTACTATATGTCTATATATATGAGTGTGTGTGTGTGTGTGTGTGTTTGATAGAACAATCATGAAAAATAGAACTCAATGCACGACTGTTTATACTTTTATATTTTAAATGGGTAGAAGTTGCAAAAGTAACTCAAGGGCCAAGAATTTTGTAATGACGCTTATCAGTTTAAGTGCTATGCACAAATCCCTCAGATGTGTGTGTGTGTGTGTGTGTGTGTGCATGTGTGTGTGTGCATGTGTGTTTACCCACACATACGTGAATAAGTAAAACAATATTATTAATTGCACACAGTATTGTCAAGATATAATCTTTCATCATCATCATCATCATCATCATCATCATCATCTTCATCACATTTATTTTAAAACACTGTGGTTGTGTAGTAAGTAATTTGCTTCCCAACCACATAGTTCTGGGTTCAGTCCCACTGTGTGGCACATTGGGCAAGTTGTCTTCCACTTTAGCCACAGGCTGACCAAAGCTATGTGTGTGGATATGGTAGACAGAAACTGAAAGTAGCCCCTCATATATTTATATATATATATATATTAGTCACAATGAGAATATTCAAACCTCTTATAGGGATATTTATACAAGATACACTGGTTTAATAGAAAGTGTAGTGGGTGCTTTTATGTGCCACCAGCATGAGGGCCAGTCACACGGTACTGGCAACGGCCTTGCTCGAAAAGGTGTTTTTTACGTGCCACCTGCACGGGAGCCAGTCCAGTGGCACTGGCAACGATTATTATTATTATTATTATTATTATTTTCATATACACTCAACAGATTAAACTGTTGGAAAAGAAAAGAATCCTAACATGGAGTTATAGCAAGTAACCTTAGATGCTAAGAACCCTCCTATTGGGTTACAGCAAGTAACCTTAGATGTCAAGAACCCTTCTAAGTATCATAGCTCTCCCTAATAACACTGTTTTCTGGAGCTGCTATTATTATTATTATTACTATCATCATCATCATCATCATCATCATCATCGTTATTGTTATTGTTGTTATTATTATTAAGGTATTGAGATTTTGTTTGATTCCCCATAAAATACTTCAGTTAATACATTTGTTCTTTTTCTCGTCAAATGAGCTGACAAAGTTCTTTATTCTATGCATTCACAAATACTAAACATTTTGTGATCGAGGGCTCCCTTTTGGCACGTATTTCCTAGGAAGAAAAACAAAAACATCGGTTGTAAAACCTGTTTAGTTTCTTATATTGTTCTTTCTTCTGCTTACTGTTGCTTGTTTTGTTGCTGTTATGGCTGCTGTTGTTATTATAATTTCATGGAACAGTGTTTGTTGAAATATTGAGACATGACACTTCTAAGATAATACATTGGGGATGGAATAGCAGCAGCAGCAGTAGTAGTAGTAGCATCATCATCATTATCACCATCATCATCATTAGCAGCAGCAGTAGTAATAATAGCATTTTAGTATAGAGTGATACAGTGCTGTAATGTGTGATGTATTGCAGTGGTGTGTGATATAGTGCTGTGGTATGTGACATAGTGCAATGTAGCAGTGCAGATCAGACTAAAAACTTCATTGTTTTAGATTTTTTGCTTTGCAGTTGAGTATCTTCCTGAGTCTGTTTCACTTTTCATCTTTTCATCCTTTATGAAATATTAATAACATATTGATTTTATCAACTTTACACTCAGCCAAACAGAGATTGGTATTGGGTTTAGGGGTGGGGGTGAAGAAGCACCATAAAATAGATTGAAACATTAAAGAAACAGATATTGAGCCAAATTTAAGGTACTTTGTTGAATTTTTTAGTAAAAGGTATGATGAATGTTAATTTCCAAAAGATAATAGGCAGAGACAGTTTTAGGATGTTTGAAATTTTGAAATTCCATTAACAAGTGGACACTGATATAAATTAGGAAATGGAACAATAAACCTTCTTTTACTGAATACAGAGCAACTGGAATTGGTTATTAAGTAGGGCGTGTCAGGTTAACTACAACCTAACAATTGATGAATAGCTAAAAGGATTGGTGTAGAGCAGAATTGAAAGAGTTATGAGAGAGATCCACTTTCATATTTTAAAATCTATTGAAGATGATGATGATGGCAAGGAGAAGTGATTTGTTTTCCCACCAAATTAATTCTATGAAGTCTGGGTAAATGGATCTAATATCAGGAAGTAATTCTGGTGAAGGTTAGATGAGCAGAAGTACCAAATGATTTGGATTATTTCATGGATGGTTCTCCAAGTATCACAACATGACAATTATTTAAATTTCTCGTATATGCCCCTTCCCACTTTTTGGTAAATCCCCACATTTTAAAGAAATTCTGATGTTATTAGTAGGGGTTAAAAGCAAAATGTCTGTCAGTATCTGACAAGTTCTTGTATACTCTGAGTTCAAATCCTGCAACACTCAACATTGCTTTTCTCTGTTTAAAGTTAAAATGTAATCCAGTCAGTCAGTTGGGGTTTACTGAAATCCAGGAGAAGCAAATGAAAAAGAAATTTTAATAAAATGATTCTTGAACATTAGGATTCTATTATCACAAGATTGTTCCAAATTCCATCAAAATGGTAATAAATCAAAGATTTGTCATTAGAGCTGACGTGGAGATAGTGGATCTTATACATTCTTGTTGTTGTTGTTGTTTAATCCTAAATTCTTCCTGATTAAGCAGTCTTAAGACGAAATATATTCTTACCATGACCATCCATCTTTTATTTAAACACTATCCATGTACCTTATTTTAAGATGAGAGTGTGATTTCAAAAATATTTGGCTGCTATATACAGTAGGTCAAGTCACCATGTGGAGGTTCCCTTGTTTGTTCAAAGCTGATACTGATGATTATTATAAAATGTAAATATCAAGTTAAGTCTGTGATCCAGTTTCAATTTCTAGTTTCAACTCTCTTTTCTAGCTTGATATATTTGAGGCAAACTTAAATATTTTGGACCTGTATGCCCTCAAAGTACTCATTATTTCTGAGATTAGTTTTACCAAAGTTAATTAGATAAATCAGATGGCAGTGAAACATGGGCTGTGACTGCTGAGGACATGCGTGTGCATACACAACAGAGTGTAAGTGTCCTGAGAGAAAAGTTGGACTTAAGAAGCATCAGATGTGGTGTGCAAGAGAGACGACTGCGCTGGTATGGTCATGGGTTGTGAATGGATGAGGACAGCTGTGTGGAAAAGTGCCACACCCTAGCAGTTGAGGGAACCTGTGGAAGAGGTAGACCCAAGAAGACCTGGGATGAGGTGGTGAAGCATGACCTTCGAACATTGGGCCTCACCGAGGCAATGACTAGTGACCAAGACCGTTGGAGATATGCTGTGGTTAAGAAGACCTGACAAGCCAAGTGAGACCATAACCTGTGGCCTATGCCAGTGTTGTATAACCAGCCCACTTATGAGTACTCTTCATTCATTGGACAATAAACTTTGCTTGCGAAGACCTGTTGAGGCAAGTGAAATCAAAATCAAAATTGCTGACGTGGCCGATGACAGTACTGCTTGATTGGCACTCATGCCAGTGGAACGTTAAAAGCACCATCTGAGCATGACCGTTGCCAGGGCTGCTGACTTGCTCCCATGCCAGTGGCACATTAAAAGCACCATTCAAGCGTGATCGTTGCCAGCATCGCCTTACTGGCACATGTGCCGGTAATACATGAAAAATAACATTTGAGCATGGTCGTTTCCAGTGCTGCTGGGCTGGCTTCCATCCAGGTGGCACATGAAATACACCTTTTGAGCATGGTCATTGCCAGTACCGCCTGACTGGCCATCATGCCAGTGGCACATAAAAGCACACACTACACTCTCAGAGTGGTTGGCGTTAGGAAGGGTATCCAGCTGTAGAAACTTTGCCAGATCAGATTGGAGCCTGGTGCAGCCTTCTGACTTGCCAGTCCTCAGTCAAACCATCCAACCCATGCCTGCATGGAAAGCGGACGTTAAACAATGATGATGAGATTATTAATTCAGAGATGATTTTATTTTCTGATGCTACATTTCTGTAGAATTTTTAAGTATTCATAAGGTTGTGTGGATATGATACTGAACTTCCAACTAAAAGGTCTTACATTCAAATCTAGGGTTTGATACTCTGTCTGTTACAACAACGAGTGTGCCAGTTGATTTGATCAACAGAACAGTTTGCTTGTGAAATTAATGTGTAAGTGGCTGAACACTACACAGACATGCAAATCATTAATGTAGGTCTCAAGAAGATTCAGCAGGATACCATGTGACAAGACTGGCACTTTGAATTACAGGTACAACTCATAATTGCCAGCTGAGTGGATTAGAGCAATGAGAAATGAAGTTTCTTTCTCAAGGATGCAACATGCCACCAGGAATCGAATTCATGACCTTATGACTTTGAGGTGAATACCCTAACCACTAAGTCTTCACTGTTAAATAATAGAATTGAGTGAAAGGTCAAGAAGTCCGATCATGAGATTTTGGATGTTATATGCTAAGATGGTGACTGCTCTAGCATTTATGATGGTGGTGCATAATTCATGTGGGAAATCTGGTTTTATTTTATAACAAATTCAAATCCTAACATTGAAATTATACTCTAAATATTATTTAAACTGTCTGTTCTTTATTTGGTAGTAGCAAACAAATGCTACTCTTTTAATGGGGTTAAGGTTTTATATGTGGAGGCGCAATGGCCCAGTGGTTAGGGCAGCTGACTCGCGGTCATAGGATCGTGGTTTCGATTCCCAGACCGAGCGTTGTGAATGTTTATTGAGTGAAAACACCTAAAGCTCCACTATGCTCCAGCAGGGGATGGTGGCGAACCCTGCTGTACTCTTTCACCACAACTTTCTCTCACTCTTACTTCCTGTTTCTGTTGTGCCTGTAGTTCAAAGGGTCAGCCTTGTCACACTGTGTCACGCTGAATATCCCCGAGAACTACATTAATGGTACACGTGTCTGTGGAGTGCTCGGCCACT
>NC_068991.1:51175229-51176960 GCF_001194135.2 Octopus bimaculoides
ATGATGAACAAATGAGCAAAAAGTGACAAACTGTTGAAGTCAGAGAGCAGATTTTGGAAGCAAGAAATTTAGTATTGATAGAAACTGATTTATTGGAAAGAAATATTGGCTATGAGAAACATTGATGCATTCGAGGTTCCATTCAGAGCTGCAGCTTATTTGTGAGGAATTTTATAAAAGTGATGTGACAAATTAAGTTTTAATTAAGGTTTAATTTTGTAAATACATTTCATTGTAACTGTCCTTCATAAATGGATGCCAGTATTATTAACAAATATCTCCTGAATTACATTAGATTTTTTTTTTTTTTTACCATTTTATAAAAGATTTACCATATATCTTTTTTAGTTTTAGCCTGCTTAAACATAGTATGTATAACATTTATTCATTTTTACCTAGAGTGTAGTGATGTTCATGCTTTTGTAAAAAATTTAGTGGCATTAGTGAAAAGTTCAATAGCTTCAACTAAGAATCGAACCTATGTACATGTGGATTGAACTTATTTGCAATTTACTTCTTATTTTATGGCACCAGCTAGCATCACAAATTCATGTAAATCTTTTACAATTAACAACCAGAAACATACAGAGTTTCCTGTAAAACTTTTTTCCTCACTTTTTGTAGTTGTTTTTTTTTCCCCCTAGATAGTGAAGTTTATTTATTTATTTTTTGTTGCTCTTATTAAGTTTTTTTCCTGTTAAATCTTGCTTTACAATTCTATTCCAAATATTATTGAATGATTGAATAATCATTTTGAAATTAATTAGAAAGGATAGAATTTGTGTTATTTTATTAAATGTTATTTCTCTATTTTTTTTTTTCTCGAAGCTTTATGATAATTTCTACAGGAGTTGCATTGATTTTTGACAATGTCGATCTTCAAAGAAATAGCTTAGGTTATTTCTGATTTTGTTTGGCTTCCTTGTTAATGAATTCTATTTCAGTTTTTGCATCACATCTTTACAATACTCACTGTTATTCAGTTATATTGAACCATTGAGAGATGAATCAGCACCGAATCTGCATTCAAAGTGCCTTCCTCTGAAGGAGGACATTCGTTAATGTGGTAGTTGGGGGTGGCGGGGGAGGGGAGTGATATTAGTATCAATGATGGTATTGGTGGTGGCAGTGGTGGTGCTGATGATGGTGTTAGTGTTATTGGCAGTGGTACTACAGCTGCCACTTATAATACTGATGCTAACGACCGATGATAGTGAGAAGAAACTCACCAATAAGCTAAATTGATCTCATATTCTACAATTTATTACTAGCTTTTTCTTACATCAGTGAAGACTGGGTTTTTGGATTCCCTTATGCTACATTCTTGACAATAACATATGTTAATTCTCTGCTACTGATTTTTTTTGTTGTTTTTGTTTTTCATTTACATGTACTATAGTAGACTTCTACAAGATTATGTAGAAGAAATTGTCAGTGAGAAGTGTCCGACTATGTCCACTAATCAATAGCCAAAGGAAAACCATTGTCAAGACCCATTGGAAAAGATCTCGATATCATTACAGTCGGACTAATTAGGGTCAATTCTAAATTTGACAACGAAGACTTTCTCAAACATTATTATTATTATTATTATTATTATTATTATTATTATTATTATTATTATTATTATTATTATAAAACTGTTATTAGGATGTTGTTATCTATGACAACCAGTTCATCAATAAAGCTCATCTTTTTTTATTAATTTCTTATTCAGTATGTCGTCAGTCT
>NC_068991.1:51180117-51185665 GCF_001194135.2 Octopus bimaculoides
ATATATATATATATATTTATATATATGTGTGTATGATGGTTTGTTGCCAACTTAATGTGGCAGTTCCAGGAAAGGGAAGAATGCTACTGCTATTTAGTCCCAGGATACACCGTTTCCAGTTGGCTATGTGACACAAGTGTTCTTTGTCCTTAAGTTTTCAAACAGGAGATAAGCAACTCCACTCAGCAAAGCCACTATCCAGAGACTAGTTTCAGAGTCATTGATCTTCATCACTCTGGAATAGCTAGGCTTGCAAGCTATCAATGCTTATTCACCTTTGAAAACTTATAGAATTTCAAGTGAAATAAATTCACTGATTAGTAGATCAGTAAATTTATTTCCTGGGGCTAAATAGCAATAGCATTCTTCCCTTTCCTGGGACTGCCACATTAAGTTGGCAACAAACCATCACTTTATTGTGCTGCTACTATATAAGTCTCTTTGAGAGATTTAGAAATGCAATATTTCTAATTTTGTAGATCAGTGAATTTATTTCACTTGAAATTCTATATTTGGAGCATATTTTGAAAAGAACATGACTTTTATGCAAAGGAAATGATCCTACACAAACCGAAGTTTAAGTTCAGCAAATTTCTTGAAATTTGCTGAACCTTTGTAAGATTTAATAGAATTTTTATGGGTTCTGTTTTTTTGGGGGTCACCCTGTACTTATACATACATACATACATATATATATATATATACATACCCTGTTGATGTTGTTGAAATTCCAATGAAGGAGCCTTGAATCTAGGTGAGAAACTGGCTCTTTCTCTATTGGCAAGAGATCTTGAAATAAAACTGAAGAATGACATACATATATACATACGTACATACATATGTGCATTCGTACATCCATCCATCCATCCATCCATACATACATACATACATACATACATACATACATACATACATACATATGTTCAAGTAAATAGGATTCCTGTAAATATCCTTATGCCACAGCAATACAAGTGTGTTAACTGCAGCTCTACACTTCATCAGAAATTTCTTCCAGTCTTGTCCCAAAATGAAGGTGTTGGTGGTAGTGGTGAGGGTGTTACGGGGTGGAGTGGAGTTTGGCTTCTCTCACAAATATTTTCATCTATTGTTTTACTCTCTGATACAAATCTGCTATTTTTTTTTTACTCGGGAACTTTGACATGATGTTGATATGTTTGCACTAAGTAAATGAAAAAGACATTTATCCATGAATAACAGGGAAATGGGGAAGTATTTGTTATGCAAATGAGAAACAAGCACTACAAATCATAGTAGAATACTAATGAACCAAACATAATATTTCCAAAGAACACTGCTATTTATTCTCCAGTTTTGTAAGCCAAACCACATAGAATCATCTTGCCCTAAAGACATACTAGTTACTCATCGTCATCATCATTGTGTCAGGCCCATTGCCACTGTTACCATCCCTTCTATTTGTGTCATTGCTGAAATAAGTTGTTGCATATTATCAACGTAATATTTTGAACTGTGTTGAAATAATGTAGTTTTCCACCTCTTGTTTGTAAGCTATGAGTGACAGAAGTCATATTAGGGTATATTGTTCTGATCGTCTGACAGCTGCCAGTTAAATGCCTTACAAAATGGTTAAGGAAATAAAAAATTTGTTGGAGTGGAGAAAAAGTTGGTCGATAATATTTAATCTACAACATTCGAAAAATACAGTACAAAATGGCCATTGAATATTGCAACACTGCTTTAAGATTTACCATAATAATATTCTATTATTATAATCATATGGTATTTCTATTATCCTCATTGTCACCGTGGTATTAAGCTTTTCTTATTCAGCATCTTAAACTTTACATTGAATAGTGATATTGTTGTAAGACTCTTAGATAGAATTAGTGCTGTAAGGAAAATAAAATCATGTGATGAAACAGCAATGGTGAAATATTTCTCTTCGATGAATTGGTGGAATGGTAGCGAAGCTATGGTAACAAGCCAAACCTGTGATACCTGAAAAATTCCTATTCAGTCATTCCCCTTTACCTGTGATTTCAGTCCATATTCAAAAACATGTAGAATGTTGGGCTCTACCAGACTTGTCAATAAAATACTTTAAAAAAATGGAATGTTGCAAAGAAACCCTAACATCATAACAGGAATTATATATTTCCAACTCTCAGAAATGGTCTAAGAATTTCTCAGCCTTTTTTGTCTGTGGATCCCCTTGATTCTTGTTTCACTTGGATGAACCTTCATAATCATTTGATGTTTAAATGAGGATATTGTACTTTTATTATTAACCCTTTAGTATCTAAACCAGCCATATCCGACCAAAGTATTCTACCTGTTTTATGTTCAAACTGTCATTAGGCCACACCCTACACTATTCAAATAGGCCTTACCCTACACTGTTCATATAGGCCTTACCTGACACTGTCATTAGGCCTTACCCTTCACTGTTCAAATAGGCCTTACCCTACACTGTCTTTATGCCTTACCCTACACTGTCTTTAGGCCTTACCCTACACTGTTACACTTAACCTACAATTTCAGTTGGTTAGCGTGCCAGTCTAGTAAACTGGAGGTCGGCAGTTCGACTCTATAGAATCTTAATTATTAAGTCAATTTTACTGCATTGTTTTAGGTGTAGGAGTGGCTGTGTGGTAAGTAGCTTGCTTACGAACCGCATGGTTCCGGGTTCAGTCCCACTGCTTGGTACCTTGGGCAAGTGTCTTCTACTATAGCCTCGGGCTGACCAAAACCTTGTGAGTGGATTTGGTAGACAGAAACTAAAAGAAGCCCATCGTATGTATGTATATGTTTATATGTAAGTGTGTGTATATGTTTGTGTGTCTGTGTTTGCCCCCCCCCCACACACACATCACTTGACAACCAATGTTGGTGTGTCTACGTCCCTGTAACTTAGTGGTTCGGCAAAAGAGACCGATAGAATAAGTACTAGGCTTGCAAAGAATAAGTGCTGGGTTCGATTTGCTCGACTAAAGGCAGTGCTCCAGCATGGCCACAGTCAAATGACTGAAACAAGTAAAAGAGTAAAAGAGTCACATCATAAAAATCTTGAAGCTACAAGATAATTGATGTTTTAATTCAAATCACTGTGAATAAATAAGCATTACATATGACAATAATCTAAACACTAAAGGGTTAAATATTATTAGGAATTATATTAAAAAAAGTGGTAAAATATTTTTGTGTATTGTAGAAGTATAAGAAATTTATTGCACATAAATTTCAAAGACAAAATCTTATATGGCCCCCCGTTGAAAACCATTGGTCTAGATGAACAAATAATTTTAGTTTAATCATAACTGTCAGCAGAGAGAGACTTAGACCCTATAAACAGTGTTCTCTTCACTGAGGATTCGGCTGGATTGACAGCTTGTGTTGGTCAGCCACATGCCATGGCAAATGAAGAGGTATCTCTCAGAGATGGAAACTAATCAAGACTCTACTTGATAGCTTGCCTGGGAAGACCCAGGAATATACTGACAAATAATGAAAGTAACAATGCACTGCAATGGCACATGTCCCCATTTCCTGACCTGACCATTATTGTCATTTAAAATTTTTCTTTTTCTTGTACATCCACAGAGTCTTGTGATCATTCTCAAATGTTTGGAGAATTATATTTGCTTAATGTTTTATGATAAACTATTTCCCACTATTGATTATAATAATCCACTAAAAATGACTGATGTATGTGATTATATCTCCAACAAAGAATATCAAACACATCAGTTATTTAAATATAATTCCAGTGTCTGGAATCTGGCTTTATATGACATGTTTAAGTATGAAGTGTTTGTTTGTATGAAATATGAATGTCTGTTGTTATCTATTGTTCTGTGTCTGATATATTTTAATGTGAGATGACTGGTTTATTGAATTGAGGCTCTCTGAAGCCTGATTCAATGATTGGCTGCCAGATTCTTGTCAGAAATAAAACTGGAATGTCAGCAAACCAAGATGCACTTTATGAAACTCTACTTTTCATAACCAAACCAAAAGTATGTTTCACAGTGTGATCTTTCTATATTTATTATTTTTCACACGTTTTACTATATTTATTAACATAATTTATGGTCGCAAATGTTGTTAAACACATGACTTGGCTAATTTTGAAGTACCCTATTGTTGAATCAATAGAATGCCTCCTAACTAGATAAGAAGTTGCCAGTATTTATCTTTCAACTGGTGTCATTTTGTGCCATTAATAATGACACTTAACTCTAATTTATTTGTTCAGGCTGTAAGTAGGTACCACAAGCTGGTATTGACTCACACTTGTTAACAGCAACTGAAATGTAAACATAGTAATTTGTTGGCTTGAAGTGGTGAGTACAATTCCTTCTCTGAGAGAGATCCCTTGTGATAAACTGTCATCCTATCCCAGAGAAGATTCATCTTTCATCTACTTCACATCACAAAACCCCAATAAATAAAATAAAATAAGCAAGTACAGGTCATGTAGACTGTGGATTTCCATGAAGTATGCAGGCACATATTTTATCTTCTACAATAATGTTTAGCACATCATAATGTTCAACAATCTGCTTTCAGCATTCATAATATCCCCTTGATTAACTTGTTGTATGTGAATTTCAACTTCTTAATCCAAAAAAGCAAATTTACTGTTGCTAATGGCAAGGAAGAGTTTTGCAGTTAAACAGCTCCACAGGAACTAATGGTTAAAGTTCGTGTGACTGGTTGAGTATAAGTTTAATATCACACACTCTTTACATTTCTATCTTTTATCACAGAGCATATAAAAATAATACTAGCAGCACCACTGCTGTCATTAACAACAATAACAGGTAGCACTTGGCAGGTAAATGAAATATAACCATGTTAATGGAACCAAACTGCCATTAAAAAGGTTCCATCTCTACCATTTATGTAGACTCTTAACAGCCTATCATTAAAGCGTTGCAATGTATCCAACCTACTCACATGTCCCCAATGATGGGACACACTTAAATATGTTTAGTCATTTTCTTTTTCTCTTTCTGTTATTGTTCTGACATCTCTGGAAAATAAAATCTCTTTCTCAAAAGTAAGCTTGAATTTTTCTCATAAATTACATCAGTAGAGAAATATTCTCATTTCTCTGCTTCGATAATTCTCTTGTATTTAGCTGTAATGTATATATATATAGATATGTGTAATATATATATATATATATATATACACCATATATATATATATATATATATATATATATATATATATATATATATATATATATATATATATATATATGGTGTATAATGTGTAGATTCTGTATGTGTGTTTTATATATTCAATACGTGTAATGTGTGTGTGTGTGTGTGCACGCATATATATATATATATATATATATATCTGAGATGTATATATTCAATACGTTTGATGTATATACTCAGTATGTCACTATGTAGTAACATGATATGCCATGGAATACATACGTACTCATTCTTGAATGGTGCTGTGTGCACCCATAAATTCATGTGTACATGCAAATGTTCTCATAAATGCACCTACACACACACACACACACACAACACACACTCATATATAT
>NC_068991.1:51185675-51189447 GCF_001194135.2 Octopus bimaculoides
ACACACACACAACATGAACATACCAGAAAAATGTAGTAAATGCTTTGAGAGAACTGTGTGACAACTTAGTACAGATGTGTATAATTAACCTCACTTTATACATGATGCAAATCTATACAATTAAATAGTGTGTGTGTGTGTGTGTGTGTGTATGTGTGTTTTGATTCCATCTGTGTGCAGCCTCACTAAGCATATTGGACATAAACAGTCTTAGGATTATGTCGTTAGACAATGTGTGCAAAAGTGTTATTCCTTGCGCATGATGTTCAGAACATTGTTCCAAATCCTGTGTGCAGGATGTGGATGAGATTTAAAGATTAGATGGCTGCACCATGAAGATGAGCCTTCTTGGAAAGGAAAAACATGGAGAAAGTTATGATAACTCGCTAAATGTACTGGTTAAATATCATTAGGGAGATAGATAATCTTAGTGGATTTGAGAGAGGTTTTAATGATTACAGTTTAGATTTTATTTAGAGAAGCTTCTATCTTTGTTGGTTCCAAAAAATTTTCTCTCATTCTATTAATTGCAAACGGTATAAAATGTGTATTACATATATGTGTCTGTCTGTGTGTGCGTGTGTGTGTGTGTGGGGAGGGTCTGTAAAGTGGCTGGCATTAGGAAAGGCACCCAACTGTAGTAACTGTGCCAAAGCAGACAATGGGGCTTGGCACAGTTTTCTGACTTGCCAGCTCCTGTCAAACCATCCAACCCATGCTAGCATGGGAAATGGATGTTAAATGATGATGATGATGATGATGATGATGACAACAATGACTATGATACGTACATGCATGCATGTGTGTGTATGTGAGGAATCCCTGAAAGGGATACACACACACACACACACACACACACATATATGTATATATATATATATATATATATATATATATATATATATATATATATATATATATATATATATATATATATATATATATATATATACTTCATATCAGAGGAATGTGGACATTGAAGACCAGAAGTCTCCAGTAATTAGAGATTAAAATGAATTTGATTTGTTGAATATGCAATACATTATGCGATGAAAAGGGCTGAGCATCAAAGGGATTGATTGGTAAATAAGAGAAGAATTGATTGCAATGGTATGAAGATCTAATATGAACAGATGAGGCCATCCAGAGGGTATAAAGATGAGGAAAGCAGCAATGATTTTAGGGAGACTAGAGATTTGGGAGTATATGCTTAAATCAGATGAAATGGAATAACAGTTAAGTGAAGAACAAGAACAGATGTTGCAATACTTATCCATTTGATAGCAGGAAGAAGAATTCACTATTTGAATAATGTTATTGTTGTTGTTGTTGTTGTTAGTGATGGTGACGGCAATGATGATGATGATGGTGATGACACATGCCTAAACTTACACACATTCACACACGTGCTTAAACACAAGCACACACTCACACATATGATTAAACACACACACACACACACACGTATATGAGGGGGTTGCTGAGCAGTTTCTAGCTTTAAAGGCATCACAAAAGGCCTGGTTGGAGGCCCAACCTTCCAACTTCTTTTTACAGGGTTTGGAACTGCTGCAATAAGTGTAAATCTGAGAGGGGAATATGTAGAATAAAATCATAATTAACTGATCTTCCTGTATTTCTTTTACCCAAAGCCAGGAACTTTTCAGTACTCCCTTGTATATATCATGTCATGTGATCATGTGACTGACCAGGATATCAGATGCTGTTACACATCACTGGTCACAATGTGCTTTTGCATTGTTTTAGCCTTCAAAGGACACCATCCTGCTGGCTAGGCAAGCAAGCCAACATTCCCCGCTGATTGAAAGGGAGACCGGAGCAATGTGAAATGAAGTGTTTTGCTCAAGAATACAACACACTGCCTGGTCTGGGAATTGAACCCATGATCTAGCAATCGTGAGTGCAACATGCCTAACCACTAGGCCACATACTTTCACCTTAAGAGAGAGTTTGGTCTTTTAGTTTTCAAGGTTGTTGCCATTATTGCCAATATAGATGTTGTTTATAGATATCTATTTAAAGGAAGATTAAGTAAAGGCTGCCACCCTATTCTTTATTACTTTCATTATTGTCAATTTATCAGAGATCTTTTACCACAGTTTCTCCAGCTCTAACTTTAAAATGTCACCACATCCATGCACTAAGTGTTCTTTGAAAGCCTACATTCCTTGATTCTTGTTTGGACTATGTTGCCATCATCACAGCACAATACAACACTATACAGCTATTGTATGCCTCTCTAACATTTTTTTGTTCAAATTTTACCTTAGTTATTCCATTATTTACAATATGCCTATAATTGCATGTCTCACTTTCTTCTTTACTTGAAATATAAAGCCAATAATTGATCCATTTGAGCAAAACCTTTCACGTGTGAAAGATTCAATGTTGTTCATTGATAAGGCTTACTGCCTGAAACGAACAAAAGCTGAGTGTTGTAATTCACTTAGTTGTCAATGAATGTGTGTTCGAAACAGTGAAACACATTTGTTGCTACTGGCTTTATACTGGCTTTACACTGTTGTTTAAATGCATTGGTGTTCATAATTTCTAAATCTTATTCTGAAATATTGTTTGTCATATTTACTAGTCTCAGGGAGAAGGATATTACTCTGTGTGCTGGCACTTCCTATATTTTTACAGACTGGATTAGTTTCAATTTAAATTCTTGGATCAGGGAAATATCAAACATGAAGAGAATTCTAGAAAAATATGTTTATCATAAGGAAGGGAACAAATGCAGTTTTGTACTCAATTTAATCAAACATGATCAATGAGAAAACTTACAATTGATTAACAGGCGAATTATGTCACATAATTAATACAAAGACAACTGTTTGAACAGTTACATTTTTTTATTCCATTCTACACGAACAATAATGTCCAAACATACTAAAAATAAATTTTTATTACAATTTTCTAAGATCTTCACTGTCCCTTACAACTTCAATCTTAGAACAGATCATTTCATTTTTTTCTATGCAAATGAATATACACTTTAATCTTTTCTAAATCCCACAGATTTCGTTAGTTTTATTTAGCTAAAACAACTATCATGTGATCATTGCCAGAAAAGGAGTATTTATGAAATAGAATTTTCACCTAATTGCTGAGGTTGATGGCCAAGTGAGAGGTATAGAAGTTCAGCATTCCATGGAAGTACAGGTTCATTACATTTAAAAAAAAATATATTAGAGTAACATGGGTTGTTGAGAATGGTAAAAAGAAAAGAAAATTTAAAGTGAGGGAAGTGGGAGATTTAGCTGTAAGGTTTTCAGGTTAGTAAGAGCTAGTAGGTAGAAACAAGATCGAAGTAGAGACATCCTCTGTTTTGATCATGATCATAGCTTTTAATATTGATTTCTCATATTGATACATGACTGCAAACTTTCAGGAGAGGATACTCTCAATTGGATTGACCTAGTAGAGTGAGGGCATTGCTTTTTAGCCTCGTTTGTTGACATTTTAATTTCTCTAATAATTCTGTTATCAAAGTGTCACTTATATGTATATATGTCTGTATGTATGTATAGATAGATAGATAGATACATACATACATACATACATGTGTATACATACATACATACATACATGCATACATATGTATGAATGTATATATATATATATATGTATATACGTTGAAGTAAATGTTTATAACAAAATATTGCATGGAGAATTTTTTTCTCTGAAGTCCATTGTGTGGCATCTAAAGACTTGTGTGTCACAAATGAATCACTAGTCATAAATTCAACAT
>NC_068991.1:51192810-51194306 GCF_001194135.2 Octopus bimaculoides
GGGGGGGGGGGTATGTATGTAGGTATATGGAATTTTATTTTGACTATAGTCTTGCAAAGGTACTAATATTCCAAGCCTCATAATTTTCTTCAGGGACTGTTATAAAATTTGAAATGCTTATGCCACCATAGAGTTTATATACAAAATAAAACTAATTCTTCTTTATGGTCAGATGTATTCACTTTTAATTTTTTTTCGTTTTCTGACATGTTTTCTTAGTTATTGAGTTAAGCATCACAGACACATATGCGTGCCCATACATGCACTAATATTCATAATGTGCATATTTTTTTCTCAATCCCACCCTCTACTTGTATATATTGATATGTATATGCAGAGTATGCATATATACAATATATATATATATATACATGTGTGTGTGTGTGTGTGTGTGTGTGTGTGTGTGTGTGTGTGTGTGTGTGTGTGTGTGTGTGTGTGTGTGTGTGTGTGTGTGTGTCTATGTGTGTTTAGATTTCAAAATTTGATGTTATTACTCTGAGCAATCTGATGGAGTCTAGGGGAAGTGATAATGATCTGTAAAATAGTAACCAGTCTTTGATGTCATTAATGTAACACACTGAAACAGGCTTTGAAATATATCGGGAGTCGAAAGTTGACAGCAATGGACTATAACTAAACCAGAATATCTCTCTCTGTGTTGATTTGTCTGTCTCTATTTATCAGTTTATCTATCCATCTATCCATCTGCCTATCTATCTATATTTATTTATTTATTTGTATACACCTCTCCCCACACAAACATCACGTGTGTGTGTGTGTGTGTGTGTGTGTGTGTGTGTGTTTGCATTTGTATGTGTTCACATACTATAGGCAAGCATGGACACAACTGAGAGTAGACTGTCAGGTTTTGGTGCATTTGTTAATGTTTGTCTGGTGGGCAGCTTTTATTTCAGACATGATATATATTGAGAAGATAACACTATTATTATTTGATTTTTTTTTTTCGCTATCTGCATATCAAACTTTTGTAGTTTGGAACAATAAAAATCTCAAATCTATTTTTATCAAAGTTTCCAGACTGTCTTGGTCCCATTCTTCAGAAAATGGACAGGAATCAGCTTCTGTGCTGTTTTTTGTTTTATTTTTAGAGTGATTCACTTTCATTTATGAAGACCTTACAGCTAAAATGTTTTCATAGGTTTTACAGGTAGAAGTTGACCATTAGACCATTACAAGTCCATGTTATTAGATTTGTATTTTGGCTATTAAAGTTCTACATCATTGGTTTTGTATTTTGGTTGTTAGAGCTACATCTCACTTGTGACATTCTTGCCTTCTTTGTGACATGTTTATATTGTTTGTGAGGCAATTAGTTCAATTAATAAAACTCTGTTGCATTAAGTGTTTTGTATCAGTGTTATTCTCCACTAGAGAATACATCATTTGATATAGATACAAGCAATGCTCTGTGTGTGTGTGTATCTATCTATCTATCTGTCTATCTATCTATCTATCTATCTATCTATCTATCTATC
>NC_068991.1:51194316-51195475 GCF_001194135.2 Octopus bimaculoides
ATCTATCTATCTATCTATATATATATATATATATATATATATATATATGTATATAGATATAGATATAGATATAGATAGATAGAGAGATAGATAGATTGTTTGCCAACATAACATGGCTGTCCTGGTTTGGACGAATGTCGTTGTAATTTAGCCCCAGGAGACATTGTCTCCAGCTGGCTATATGACACGATCTGTATCCTTATATTTTCGAAAATATATTTTCCCTTGTTTGAAAATATAAAGACATACCGTGTCGTATAGCCAGCTAGAGACGATGTCTCCTGGGGATAAATTACAGCAACATTCGTCCTAAACCAGACTGCCATGTTATGTTGTTAAACAATTTTTACTACAAAGTACTGTTGCTGAGTATCTCTTGTTGTGAGATTTAAAAATAGTAATTTTCTAAGATAGATAGATGTTAACACCTGAAAATTGACCTGGTTTGGTCAAAATTGTTGCATTAACCTTTTAGAATTTAAATTATTCTGTCAAATGTGATGCTTATTTATTCACATTGTTTTGAATTAATCATGCATAGCTTCAAGACTTAAATGATGTGATTGTTTAGTTTTAGAATATCATTGTTGGATAAGAGTGAGAAGCTGGATCTGGCCAGTTTAAATCTAAAACAAGTAGAATATTTTTTGGCTGGATTTAGTCGGTCTAAATGCTAAAGAATTAAGCTATCAGCTACTAAGCTGTACTTTACTCCATTTGAGTTATGTCCCCTTATGTTAGGACAAACATTGCTGCTTATGCACATACGTACATACATACACCATATACATACATACATACATGTATGTATGTATGTATATAAATATACAATCAAGGTGCAGGAAAGGCAGATCCAACAGGAACAGTAGTCCAACAGGAACAGTAATCCGAGGTAACAAAAGATTCCGGCAGTTGGGTACATCAAATCCAGTTGAAAGGCCAGGGTCCATGTGAGCGTATGTCATATAAGTTCAAAAAAACACAAAAAACAATAACAAAAAAACAACAAAGTGAGGACGTGATACGGATAGTGTTATTGGACGCTCGGGAAAGGACCTTCCTTTCCCGAGCGTCCAATAACACTATCCGTATCACGTCCTCACTTTGTTGTTTTTTGTTATTGTTTTTTTGTGTTTTTTTGAACTTATATAAATATACA
>NC_068991.1:51195547-51198690 GCF_001194135.2 Octopus bimaculoides
ATATATATATATATATATATATAAACACATACACACATATATGAATATATATGCATAACAGGTACGTACACACACACACACACACACACATACATAACAGATACACACATATCATCTTGATTTCCAGTTCTTTTACTCTGCCTGTCAGTTATAGATTTCCATGTTCCAATTCTTTTCTCCTTCTACCTTAAGTATCAGGCATTTGTTTGGTGCATCAATTTCTCCCTTTTGTCCCCACCACCACCACCACCACCATTCCTGCTACCCTTCTATTATTCAGATGCAGTAGTCCTTAATCTGGGCCTCACCTGATCTTGTATAGAATAAATATCGTGTAACTAGCAATAGGTTTGGTAATCTTAGTGGTACCCATCTTCACTACAAGATATGGATGCTGTTGCATCTCAAAGAGTTCAACTGCTTTTGACAGATTTAGTTCGTTAATTCCATTGCATGGCATTCCATTATCCCCTCCTTGAAAGGCAGATTCAACCATTCTGCACTCTCTGAAACATGAAGGACCAGGAATATTTAGTAAAATAGAAGAACCAATAAGATATTTGAAAACCAACAAAACTGAAGGATTGCGAAATCGTGCAGTTGATGTAATAAATATATTAAAAACAAACAAACAAACAAACAAACAAACAAAAATTATGTTTAAAAAATGATGGGATAGTTGCCCCAAATCTGTCACTGATTTTACGTAAAGAGGAAATGGTCATCCCAGTGGATAGATGCATTACAGAACTTCATTGTTCAAAGAAGAAATGTAGCATTTATCTAGCCATCAGCTTCATAAGCCACTTGAGTAAAATGATACTTAAAGACCTAAAACATCTAAAACTGTTGCATGCAAGAAGGGAAATTAGTGAAAAACAAATAGAGTTAGTTCCCAAAAAGGTGACTACTGTTGAATTGTGATAACCAATGTAAGAATCATTATTGAGAAATTTAGAGATCATCAACTGTAGACTTTAAAAGAATTTAGCACCCTGTTAAAAGAAACTTCCAACAGTGTATAGAGAGAAGAAGAAGAAGAAGAAGAAGAAGAAGAAGAAGAAGAGTGGGTAATCACAAAAAAGTATAACATAACATTACTTTTAATTAGACAAGTGAAAACACCTGTCTGAGAAAAGTACTTTTGAACAACATCAGACAGTTTGGAATAAACATTGGAAGGAGTTGAGTTTGTCCATTGTTAAAGAAGTGGCCAATCTTTTTCTTGAAAAGAGGCTCTAAAAGATTTTCATCAATCTAAGATTTATAGATGGTGGTTTGTTAGCTGGATCTAAAGGCAGATTATCTGATATCACAAGAAGATTAGCAACTTACTTCAAGTGAATATGGTACAGGATTCAGATGTAAAATTAGTCAAAGTAACACACTGAACAAACAAGGAACATGACCAGCCTAGATGAGGTACAAATTAATGATATAAACCCAGAGTCAGAGGATGTATCCTTTTACTGGATTCTGTATTCAACAAAAATGTAACATGGTAGATAAATCTATAAATAAAAGTATGTGTTGGTGTATTTGAGAGTATGTGTGTATGTGTTTGCATATCCTTGTGTGTGTATATAGTAATTTTATCATGTTAAGCAGTCTTAACAAGTAATTTTGCTGGGGTTTTAATTAAAACTGTAAGTACTGGCTCCAAAATCTAATTTCACAAATATGCTTTTTTTCATTCAAAGAGACCAAATTTTTACAAGTACTGTGAGAAAGTTGAAGGAGATTGATAACTAATAAAAATGCAAAATGTCTCATACATCATGACAAATTAGAATATTCTAATACATTTACAAAATATTGAGCAGTAGACGGGGAAAGCTCCATGCTTTGGTTATAATTTAAAACAGAAGTATAAAATAGTATTAAAGAGGATATGTATGGTTCATAATATTATAGAAGGAAATAGTGTAGAAATATAGGGAGATAATAGAAAGTATCCATAGTTAGTTTGGCATCTACAGAATAGTTTTTGGTGTAGAAAAATTGTTAGCTGATAGCTATAGAGAGGAATTGTTGTCTTTAACTGGTTCTTGGAAGAATCAATTTTTAAGAGGGTTCATTAACTGTTCAGTGATTTGCTGCTGTTTCAAGGTTGTTGAGCGAGATGGCATCACAGAAACCAGAAAATGAATTGTCGAACTTCTGGTGTGGTATTTCTTAAAAGAACTAAAGTATCACATCTAGAACGGAAAAAGGTCTTGAATGAGCTACAGGTGAAAGTGACATAATGAGACAGATATGGCACTTAAATCTGAATTTTTGAGACAAATCACTTTTTTTATAGTAAACAGTAATGGAAGATAGGTGTATCAAGTAGCTGTTGTTCACTCAATGGAAACTACAGAAGCAGATGTATCTTGTGAAAAATTTGAAGGAGCATTGGCAATAATAATAATAATGATTTCAAATTCTGGCATAAGGCCAGCAGTTTTGAGAGAGGGAGTAAGTCAATTATATCGATCCCAGTGTTTAACTGGTACTTATTTTATCACCCCTGAAAAAATGAAAGGCAAAGTTGACCTCGGTGAACGATTTGACTGAGGACTGGCGAACTGGATGGCTGCACCAGGCTCCAATCTGATCTGGTAGAGTTTCTACAGCTGGATGCCCTTCCTAATGCCAACCACTCCGAGAATGTAGTGGGTGCTTTTACGTGCCACCGGCACAAGGACCAGTCAGGCGGTACTGGCAATGGCCATGCTCAAATGGTGTTTTTTATGTACCACCTGCACAGGAGCCAGTCCAACGACTTCGTTCGAATGTTTTTCACGTGCCACCGGCACAAGTGCCAATAAGGCGACGCTGGTAACGATCACGCTCAAATGGTGCTATTTATGTGCCACTGGCATGGAAGCCAGACAGCTGCTCTGGCAATGATCATGATCGGATGGTGCTGTTAGCGCTCCACTGGCACAGGTGCCAGTCATCGAATATATATATATATGTGTGTGTGTGTGTGTGTGTGTGGAGGCGCAATGGCCCAGTGGTTAGGGCAGCGGATTCACGGTTTCGATTCCCAGACCGAGCGTTGTGAGTGTTTACTGAGCGAAAACACCTAAAAAGCTCCACGAGGCTCCAGCAGGGGATGGTGGCGAACCCTGCTGTACTCTTCCACCACAACTTTC
>NC_068991.1:51199080-51201580 GCF_001194135.2 Octopus bimaculoides
CACACACACACACACACACACACACACACACACACACACACACACACACACACACACACCATATCATATCTGCTTTTCCATGCTGGTATGTGTTGCATGAACTGCCACTGCCCAAGCCAATTCTTATTTGGAGTTACTATTCTCTTAAGCATGTCCCAGGGACCACATTTCATTTGTACATTCCAGTTTTGGGGCGTAGTATCTACAGCTGGATGCCCCCTTTTTTAACCCTGAGCATTCTGCATAGTGTACAGGTTGTACTAGCACTAGAGACGTTGTCTTGTTCCCAGCAATATTAAAGAATCCATTCCTCCTCCTCCTCCCTACATTGAAGTTGCAAGACTAAAGAGTCTCCTCTTCATTGCATTACTGTCATTCATTTGCTTCTTTGCTTCTACCAGCTAGATGGTGGAAACAAGCATCAATGGAAAAGAGAAAGACAAGAGGATGAGAGTAAAGAAGTGTGTAAGAATGTAATAGAAGGGTCAGTAGAGGAAGTGAGAGGGATAATGGTAGACATTTACCAGATGGTTTTTGTGGAAGGAAAAAACATAGCTGAAAGGCAGCAAGATGATGGTTGCTGGCAAGGAGATTGAATAGAAAGAGCTTGGCTAAGAAGGTAATAGTAATGGGAGAAAGCCAAGCTGTGGCGGCAGAAGGTGGAATAATAGAGTAAAAAAAGTACCCTATAAGATTAGAAAGTTTGTGTTTATTCACTTAGGGTTGTGAAGCAAAATAGAATAGAAGAGAACAGTAATGTCTGAAGAAGAACCATGATGAGTAAGAGCATGAAGCAAAGATGTAATGGACCAAACAGAATGATTAAAATGAAAAAGTGATGAATAGCTGGAGGTGATAGATTATGGATGTCGATACCAGAGAGCTAGAGAAATGAGAGGCTGGCATGGGTCAGGCAGGTCATTGTTGTTGCTCTCCTGATGAGGGATGAGAGAGCTACATCTCACTGGTTAATTTCATATTTGTCTTCCTTTCTCAGCTGATTGTCCTTCTTAACAGCAGCCCCTTTACAGAATGTACATAGTGCATTTTTGTGGCACTACTTCTAGAGAAGAGAGAGATGAGAGAGTGATGGATAACAAGAAAAGGATGAGAGAGTGATGGATAACAAGAGAGGGATGAATGATGGATGCCAATACCAAATGGCCTGGAGGAGAGTATTGGTCATGCATGGGATTCATGCAGGTCTAATGAGATCCATTGGTATATATCCCAAGATGGAGAGAACTAGAGTGATAAGATTGTATATATGTGGGTGTATATGTGTCTCTGTTCATCCTCCTCCCACACACACACACATCACTGTGCACTTAAGATAATTGCTTCCCAACTTCATGGTTTCAAGTTCACTCCCACTGAATGGCACCTTGGGTAGTTGTCTTCTAGTATGCTCTGAAGTTGGCTCAAGCCTTGTGAGTGGAATTAGTTGACAGAAATTGAAAGAAGCCCCTCATATAGATGTGTGTGTGTGTGTGTGTGTGTGTGTGTGTGTGTGTGTGTGTGTGTGTGTGATTATGTGGGATTGTGTCCCCTTGTCTTGACCTCACACGATAGTTGTAAATAAGTGTCACTGTCATGCAAGCAGTACCCTACATTTCCAATCTTCCATTAAAACATGTCAGGCCATAGGAAAACATTACCTTACATGGTGATAAGTGAAGGTTAGTAACGTCCAGCCATAGAATTTCTGCATCAGCCAATTCCATCCATTCTATGCAAGCATGGAAAAATGGGTGTTAAAACAATGATGATCATATGTATGTATACCCATGTGTACACACACACACACACACACACACACACACACACACACACACACACACACACACACACACACACACACACACACACACACACACACATTTACATAAGGTTCTTGTACAAAAAACAAAAAAAAAACAGAGGCAGGTGAGGGCACAGCACACAGAGAATATTTCTTTGATGCTCATTCTTCCTTCCCCTGTCTGTCTGTCTTTTGTTTTTTTGTTATTTTGTAAAATTTTGAATTATGCATAATATATGCTCATGTGGTCACCCAAGTTTGATCCTTCCTGACTGAACTTCCTTCCTCTCTTGGATCCTCATCTCCTTTCCAGCATTCTTCTCCGACCTTTGTCACTACTTTCTGAACCACTTTACCACAGTTCCAGTGGGATTACTATTGGAACTTTATACCTCTTGTATTCTATCGTCATGGGTCTTACTGTACTACATTGTTAGTATATGTGTGTGTGTGTGTGTGTGTGTGTAAGTGTGAAAATAACTACCACATTGACAGCATGGAAGATAAAATATCTGATGAATTGGTAGAATCTTTGAAACATCAAAGAAATTACCTGGCAGAATTTGTTCCATTTGTTTGCATTTTGCTTTCAGATACCTCCAAGATCAACTTTGCCTTTCAAAGCACCAATCCATGATGGTGATTTGGTAGACTTGTTAGTGCGAGACAAAACATTTTGTGGTTGTTTGTTCCAATTCT
>NC_068991.1:51202605-51205425 GCF_001194135.2 Octopus bimaculoides
ATCTATCTATCTATCTCTCTCTCTCTCTCTCTCTCTCTATATATATATATATATATATATACATATATATATATATATAGCTATCTACCTATCTATCTATCTCTCTATCTATCTATCTATCTATCTATCTTCTTGTTTTTTTTTCTCCCTGCCTGCTTCTTTCCTTCCTTTTCACTATTGACTTGTCTCTCTCCTGATATGTCTGTTTGTCTGCCTGTCTGTCCTTGTTATTTTCAGTCATTGCAAGAAGTCTCCTGTGATGAATGAATCTATATCTGATTGTAATCTTAAGTGTTTACTGTTTAGTAAAAAAAAAAAGGAAAAAAAAAAAAACTATTTTCATGTTGTTTTCTCTCAATAAAAATAGATGAGAGCAATCATCAAGTTGTTTCAACTGAAATCATTCAAAAATCTTGCCTCGCTACAAATGAGCTTTACTATTTACACTTTGATGGAATTACTCTCGTCTTCTCTTTCTTCTTCATGTACCTCCTTGCTTTTTCCTTTCACAGACTATTAGCAAAACTAAACATCTCTTTTATGGATTAGCCTTCATCCTGGCTACTATTATTTCTCTTAATAATCACTGTTATCAGAAAAACAGCTTTTTTTTTTATTTTCTTGTGTTTATATCTCAGTGGCATGAATGATGGCAATTGGGATGGAGGGGTGGGGGCAACAAGAGGAAAGAGAAAATGAAAGTGAAAATTAAAAATTGAGATAAAGGAAAAGATTTTCAATAGAATAATTTGACTAAAGACCTTCTTCCCTCCAGTACCTGACTTATCCCCTTTAAAATAGAAGATAAATTATTTATTTATACTAAATCTCCATTGATTAACTAAGGACTCACTCTTACTCTTTATATGATGTTTGTTATTGTTGTTGTTGTTGTTGTTACTGTGTGTTCCAGCAACGATTGCTGTCTTGTTTGATAATATCCCTCTAATGATCTGAGGATGATATGCAGATGATGAGAGAGAGAGAGTAATAGTGAGAGGAGATAGTTAGGAAAGAGAAGAGAACGCCAGCACCGGCAACTACTGCTTATCATACAGCATGATTGCAGCTCTGTGATGATGGTGTAGGGGAAGATATTACAGCTCTCTCAGTATCAGACAACTGTTTCAGTGCACCTACTGCTGCTGCTGCTGATACTGCTGCTGCTGCTGCTGCTGATGCTGCTGTGCTTGCTGCTAACACTGCCACAGTTTTTCAGTAGTGTTGTAAGAGGGTGCAGTTATTAGTGGAACAGATTTCACTCAACTTTCACGACTGGTGAAATAATGAAGAGGAGGCTTCAGTCTTGAAAATGAGCACCAAGTCTGGGATGAAGGTGTGGGCCAGGAGTGAAAAAACACAGAAAGGCATCAGAGAGAAACCTGCTCAAGGTACAAGTGTGATGGCTCCACTTAGAAAAACAGTACGACCAATACCAGTACTAACACGTTCATCTTCTGTTTGCATGATACGATTAACCACACCAACATCACCAGCAGCAACAACAACAACAACAACACTGCCTCTACCAGAGCTATGGACCATATCGGTACCTGTTCCCTACCTGATCAACAGCTGGCCACAATTTCTCACCAAAAGACTGCGATAAATTGCTCCTACTCGACAAGCATTAGCCCCTATTATACATATCAAAGGTAATCCCACGCTTGATTATTCACTAATGGATCCTCAGGTTATTTGTCGTCTTCTTCTAAAGGTTCAACATTCTCAATACTGAAACAACAGGAATGCTTTTTATTGGATTTTACTGATGGTCAAACTCTGGAATTCTATATAACTGCTGCTGCTGTAATTATTCCTTGATTGGTGGAAATTATACTCTCTCCTGGTTCTATCTTGTTCTCTTCATTTGGTATTTCATTTATACATCTCATACAACATTTATTCTTCTATTACAAATTGCTACCCCACTTTTTTTTTTGCTTTGATTCCTCACAATCCATTTTATTCTACATCCTTCATCCTTCCAATCATAAACCCTTTAAGACTGTTATCACTTGCTGTATTGATCTTCTTCTTCTTAGACAAGCTTATCAAATTGATAACACAGATCTCTTTGCCTATCTTCTTCCTACATAGAAAAACATATATGTATGTGTATATTTGTATATATATATATTTGCGTGTGTGTGTGTGTGTGTATATATAGATATAGATATATAAATAGACAGAAAGACATCTGCATACAAATCTATCTATCTATCTATCTATCTATTTATCTATCTATCTATCTATCTATCTATCTATCTATATAAAAATATAACTAAAAAAAATCAATGTGTGTATACATGTGTGTGTATTATGGTACATGCATGTGTGTACTTGTTTGCATGTGTTTACACATATTAACATACATGACATACACACACACTCACACACACACATACACACACACATTCATGCCTAAGTTACATAAATAGATGTGAGTCTAAATATGTGTTTCATTGAATCCTCTGTTCTCTTTATGAACGACACATGGACATATGAATATATAAAGCAACCCTATTGATTTTGCTGTTATTATTACATAGAGAGAGAGAAAACAAATTGTTTCTTTTTACATATAAACACTTGCCAATACATGCACACGCACGCGCGCACGCACACACACACACACACACCCACTCATGCGCGTGTACACAGACTCATATAAATACATACATACATACACACATTATCACATGTAATGTTTATTTTACTGTTATTTTTATACCACAATAATACAATAATATATATATTATTGTAGTACACACACTCACACACACACACACACACACACACACACACACACACACACAC
>NC_068991.1:51205435-51206265 GCF_001194135.2 Octopus bimaculoides
TATATATATATATATATATATATATGTTTAAGAATATAACACTTGATGTAGCAGTTTGTGTTTAAGTGAACATCCCTACTTTTCATTTCATATTTGGAAAAGCAACTAAACTATATAATTTAAATTATTTTAAATCTTTGTTTGTCTGTCTGTCTGTCTGTCTGTCTGTCATTCTCTCTCTCTTTTCCTCAGTCTTTCTCTCTTGCTCCCTTATCTATCTATCTATCTATCTATTTATCTATCTACCTACCTACATGTCTATCTCTTTATTTGTATCTATATTTCTCTCTCTCTCTCTCTCTCATAATCTATCTATCTCTGTCTTCCTCTCTCTCCTCCTCTCTCTTTTTATCTCTGTATATCTATGTATTATAGCGACCCCACCACACTTATAAATCATTTTTTTTAAAAATTGTAATAGAAATAAATTGGAGCTTATTAACAGTCTCACAGCCATGTAGCTACCTCATGTTCACTACGCAGTAGTGAAGCATCTATTTGTCATTTGAATGTCTAAAAAAAATGACACTTATTTCTGATTATTACGGGAGGGTTTCTATCAAAGAATCAAAAAAAAAAAAATGAACAACAAAAATTTAGTGAGGAATTCTTTGAAAAATGTAGAATTTGGGAAAACTGTTCCAGGGTGGAAATTGAATATTGAGAGTCAAAGAAAAATAGTTACATAAAAACAAGTCAGTTTTTCCAACATTATAAAGGAGTTTTGTCCATCGATCAATGACAAATATGTTCTGTACTACATTTTAGTTGGAACTTCACAATCTTGGTTGAGATATTCATGTCATTAACTAACCTTCTTTTACGTTCTT
>NC_068991.1:51208239-51212089 GCF_001194135.2 Octopus bimaculoides
ATATATATATATATTCATATATATATTAACATATTTAGTTATTTATATATATATGTATGTATATATATATTGTTTGTTTCTATGTTCACACTTTTGTAGAGCACAAATTTATTATTATACAAATATGTTGTCAACAACGCTTTCATATAAGAATAAAGAATATATATATATATATTCATATATATATTAACATATTTAGTTATTTATATATATATGTACACCATACAGAAACACACACAGAGACATCTAGAAAATTCCAGTGACACGGTGTGTGTCAACAAGAAGCTACAATAAAGGACACTTATGAAGATGTCTTCAAGTGAAACCAAACTTAGAGCCACGTGGCTGCAAAAACTACTTAACACATAGACATGCTTGTACACTCTCTCTGTCTCTCTCATAAACACACACACATAGGTACACATAGATAGATATGCTCTTACATAAATGTGTGTGTGAGTGTATATATATATATAATTATATACATACATGTATATAGTATATATTATATATTTTATATGCTATATTCAACGCACACTCACACACATTCCTAGACAGATACATTTAAAATAACTTAAATAAGCAACATGTATTGAATGCACGATATATATATATATATATATATATATATATATATAATGTGTGTATGTCTGAGTGCACATCATAATCTTTTAATAGCCATGCTGGGTTAGGTTGAATGGTTTACAGTATATATTGAGTCTAAAGACTGCACCAGGTTCCATTGTCTGTTTTGGCATAGTTTCTATGGCTAGATGCCCTTCCTAATGCCAACCACTTCACTGAGTGTAACTGAGTATTTAATTTTTTTTTATGGTACCAGCATTAGTGAGGTTGCCATGTAAATTATAAGACTAAGATCCCATTTGGCTGAGTAGAATTACAGTAAAGAGAGGGCCCTTTTTATACTAGGGCATGTGCGGTTAAAGTATGAGTGAAACGGCCAGAACAGAATAGGTTTCTTGGTGTTGAGAAGCTCCACAGATATTCAGAGAGGGTGGGAGTGGTTGGGGTAGAACTGTTGAGCGAGTTAAAATAGTGATGATGAAGTTTCAGGGTGGACCCTCAAGATATAAGGGAAGTAGAAGTGAGTGAGGACAAGGTAACAGAAAATGTGGACAGGCAGAGGTTGCAATAGTATATGGGAGAGAGTGAGGGATAGTTAGAAATAGGGAATGTGTGAGAAGGTGAATATTATGAAGAACAAATGAATAATAAGTTGGAAAGTTAGGAAATAGGGAAGAGTAGGTGACAACTGTAGAAATTGGGTTGGGTGGGTTGGGTTGGAGGATGAGTTTGAGGGGGATGACCAATGGATTGGAGGAAGGTAGGGAAGAGGAGATCACAGTCAATAATATTTTGTGAAGTCCTGTCATGTCAACTTTCAATAAAATACTATTTTACTCTATATTCGGTATTCAAGTTAAATATGTATGCATGTGTGTGTGTATGTATAATATTTATATATATCTATACCTCTCTTTCTGTGTGTATGTGTGTGTGTAATATATATATATGTGTGCATGTAGGGTGGTGAGCTGGCAGAATCATTAGCAAGCCAGGCAAAATGCTTAGTGTTGTTTCATCTGTCTTGATGTTTAGAGTTCAAATTTTGCCAAGGTTGACTTAGCTTTTCTTCTTTTGAGGGGTTCATAAAATAAGTACCAGTTGAGCACTGGGGTCAATGTAATTAACTTATCCCCTCCCCGAAAATTGCTGGCCTTGTACCAAAATTTGAAGCAAATACACACACACACATAGTTACACATAAACACACACATAGTTATGTTAACAAAAGACAATAGATTGAGCAACATGTTTTATTACATAATACTACAATAGTTTCAAGGTTAATGCTAAAATTGAATTGTTATGTAAAGATATACATTTATACTCACTTATACATGCTTATATATATATATATATACACACACACACACACACACATATATTTCAGTAATGTATTGATAATAGGTCAATAGATAAATGATGGGATCAGTCTTTCAATTCTGGCCATGCTGTGGTATCATCTTTTGTTCTAGTATTGCAACCTGATGTTTTGTATTTTGTGGCAAGGGAAGATTCATGCTACTGTTCTTAAATACATTGTATATTAGCATACGACTTTATATGGGATTCTTACACAGTAAAGCTTTATCTGGAATCTTACATAGTACAATGTCCTGCTGCTGCTTCAGTATGTTCACTCTACTTTAGCTATATCCTTTATACTTGAAGTGAAGGCTAATTTTCTTCAGTAATCTTGTATATGTCAGTGGTGGTTCTTGTTAGGGTTTGTCTCCTTGGGAAACATGATTTGACTTTAATATGTTAGTATCATTAGATAAGGCGATGAGCTGGCAGAATTGTTAGCACGCTGGGCAAAATGCTTAGCAACGTTCTGTCTGTCTTTACAATCTAAATTCAAATGCCGCCAAGGTCTCCTTTGCTTTTCGTCCTTTCAGGGTCAATAAAGTAAGTACAAGTTGAGTACTGAGGTCAATGTTATTGACTTACCCCCTCCCCCAAACTTGCTGGGCTTGTGCCAAAATTTGAAACCAATATATTAGTATCATTGGTATCATTTCATATATTCATCAGTATAACTTTAATATATCGGTATCATCATGACGACAAGCTAGCAGAATCCTTAAAATGCCAGACAAAATGCTTTGTGGCAATCTGTCTGTCTGTATGTTTTGTGTTTACATTCTGCTGAGGTCGACTTTACCTTTCATCCTTTCAGGATTAATAAAATAAGTACCAGTTGAGTACTGGGGTCAATGTAATTGACTTACCCCCTCCCCCAAACTTACTAGCCTTGTGCCAAAATTTGAAACTAATATATTAGTGTCGTCAAGTTCTGCTGTCAAGGTTGACTTTGTTTTTCATTCTCTCAAAGTCAATAAAATAAGTACCAGTTGGTCATTAGTGTCGATGTAATTTACCCAATTGTTTGGGCTAGCTGTACCATTAACCAAAAATTCTCTGAGAAAGCTATTGAAATTGTCATGACACTAAAACAGTTGTCTGAGTTTTCCTATCTGGATCGAGGCCCTGGTCTTTGCTTTCAGGCCACTCTGCTCTAGTTCTCCATCTAAGATCACACAATTTGTGATGACTTATTATTCGCTATCAGCTTTGTGAAAGCCTTTACAAAGCCCATTTATATCATCACCTCTACATTTTACTGCTAGTAACTTTCTGTGGTAACTTGCACATTAGCAGAACCCATGTGGGGAATCCCTTAGAAGAAAATAATTTGTTTATCAGTTTACATCTGAAAGCTTGTTTCTTTGTCCTTAATTTGTTCAGCCAATCCAGAGACAATTTTATATTTGGGCTGCTATGTTTTCTATGGTTAACATTTCATTTATTGCTTTCTCCTTTTTATATGGAAGTATCTTATTTTATTTTCATTGTCTTTGAGCAACTATAAAACTGGTTCCTATATCTTGGAAATTTCATGGTGGTCAGTGAACTAATTCCATGACTTTCTTCTTCATCTCTTGAGTGTTTTCATGTCTCTTGAGATATTTTTGTAAATGCCACGTCAGCATAACTCACTGGCATGTGTCTAATAAATACAGCATATATTATTGATATAAACTGCTTCAGGTTTATGCCATAGTCTTGCATAGAGTGGGTTTGGGGACAGTTTGTCTTATGAATCTGTTTTCAATTGATTTCCATTATGCTTTGTAGAAATTTGGGCTGCTTTTTCTGGTATCCTGACATGCAGTTCCAGAAAATAAATGACTATATATGTGTTCTACAACACACACACACACACACACACACACACACACACACACACACACACACACACACA
>NC_068991.1:51212697-51229478 GCF_001194135.2 Octopus bimaculoides
TATATATATATATATATATATATATATATATATATATATATATTGACTGTATAGTTTATTTCTAAGCACTGCTTCATGTACAATGTATATATGAATGTGTGTCTTCATGTATATGTATTTCTATTCCATGCATGTGTATGGATGGATGTTTTGATAATCAGCAGAAGTTACAGAGAGATTCAAGGGCTGAGGGTTTTGTGCTTTGGCACTTATCAAACTAGCCACAAATCAAATGGGTTTCCATTAATATACTGGTGATTACAATATTTCCCTGGATCGTTCTAGAACAAATTATAGAAATAATTACAATGTCATATGGATAAGGCATATTTTTCAAATTGTTTGCCTGTTTACGCTGTTCAATAAATGAAACAAATAAAGAAAATTTAAAGATATGTATGCTTACATATGCGGACATAAATGAGAATGTGTGAATTTAAATACAGTATGTTCATGAATATATGCACATGCACTTATTCATATCCATATTCATGCATGTTCATGGATTCACACACACAAACACACACACACACACACACACACACACACACACACACACACACACACACACACACACACATGTATTATTTATTACTTGTTTCAGTCATTAGACTGCGGCCATGCTGTGGCACTGCTTTGAATGTTTTTTTTAGTCGAATGAATCAACCCAAGTACTTCTATTTTAACCATGGTACTTATACTATCGGTCTCTTTTTGCCAAACTGCTGAGCTATGGAGATGCAAACACACCAGCACTGGTTGTCAAGTGGTGGGAAGGGGGACAAACATAGACAGAAAGACAGAGATATACATGGATATAAACACAC
Organism: Octopus bimaculoides; assembly: GCF_001194135.2. NCBI lineage: Eukaryota > Metazoa > Mollusca > Cephalopoda > Octopoda > Octopodidae > Octopus > Octopus bimaculoides. The sequence continues at coordinate 51,213,525 of NC_068991.1, forward strand.
ATACACACACACACACACACATATATGTGGAAAGTTTTACAGATTTTTACAGTTCTAGTCATGGATTAAATCTGTAGTCTTCGAATTAGCATTCTCCTTTCTGGTTTTGAGAAGCCTAATTTCTCAAGATTGGTATTTAGGCAGTATGATCCATATCCTAGCTCCCCAATAGTTACAGGTATAAACCTGAACTTGTAATCTGGATAGAGTAACTGCAGTTACAAAGAATAAAAAAAGAATATATATATATATATATATGCACACACACACACACACACACACACCACTGTGAGAATCAGCAAAGAATCCACAGAAGAATTTAGTTCAAATGTAGTGGTCCATCAAGACTCAGTAATCAGCCTACTTCTATTCATCATAGTCCTATAGGCCATTTCAGAAGAGTTTAAGTCTGACTGACTGTAGGATTTTCTTTATGGCTATGATCTAGGTGTTTTAGCTGAATCTTTAATGGAATTAGATGGGAAATTCCAGGTCCAGGTATGGAAGGAAGCAAAACCTAGAAGTGGAAGACTTCAAGGTATAAACTTAACAAAGACTATGGTTTTACAACTATAAAAAACAGAAGTGAGCTCTGATATTGTTCTGCTTGCATGATAAATTCATCATTGAATTCATTGCTCACTCTCATCTTGCTGACTGCCTTTCATGCATAGCTTGTAGGTTGAATCAGGGCATATGATTAGAATTGCATATATGCCTGTGTGTATGTACATGTAATTGTCTGCACGTATGTGTGTGTGTGTGTGGTTGTATGTGTGTGTGTGTGTGTGTGGTAAACGTGTGTACATGTTTGTGTGTATGTTTCTATGTACATACAAATATGAATGTGTACTCTTATAAAAAATTAGATATGGAGAGGGGTATGCACTTATATTTGTATACAAGTGTTGGTGTATGGGCATGTGAGTGCATATATACTTATATATATATATATATATATATATATATATATACACACATTCACACACATGCATACATGTTTACATGTGTGTGAATGTATGTGTGGGTGCATATAGATGTATATGTAGAGAAGAGCAGAGACAGGAAGAGGGTGGTGAAATGAAAGTCATTATGAGTTAGTGACTGTTAGTAGAACTATTTATGCTTTCTCTATGTCTCCCTAATAAACTACACCAATTAATCAGCCAATGATTATATTATTTATGTTTTTATTTTATATTTTTCATTCCCTTATTTAGGTATTTATATGGGCTTCAGGGTAGCAAAACATGGTGATTGTTCATATTCTGCATGACAGCACATCCTACTTCTTCCCCATATTTTAGTTCTTCTATTCTGGCCTCACCTCAAACTCAGCCTTACACTTTACCATACAAGCACACATATACATGGATAATAATAATAATAATAATAATAATAATAATAATAATAATAATAATAATAATAATAATAATAATGATCAGGCAGTGGCTCTCATGGCTTCTGATCTTAACTGATTGGAAGTGTTATCATGTACATGTTTTGTCTCGGTATAATGAATGGGCTACAGCAAATATTCTGCTCAACACCACAGATTTGCTTGTCAGTTAATTGACCTTAACCAGTTGAGTATGTCCATTGGTAGCTGACGTTATGTGCATCTTGATCATGAGCAGAAGTAGTGGGCTTACTGATTGATACTAAGACATCTTTGACATCTTTGGTGATTTTAGAAATGTGGTTTGTCCAACAAATATCATTGTTTATAATTATACCTTGGTCACATTCACCAGCAGACTTCTTAAGGTTGGTGTGTAGGGAGTAGGTAAATTGTGGGTTCCTTCTCATTCCTAAAATGTAGAGTGGTGCATTTGTTAACAGCCAGCTTGAGATACTGGTTAGTAATTCATTGCTGCATTGTTTCCAGGTCAAACTCCAAGAAAGATCTAAATCGTATAGGATTTCTTCTTTTGGTTTCAAAGTAAGGCTTAATGTCATCTGCATATCTTAACACAGTAACACACTTCAAGTTGGCATTTGTTTCATTAGTTAATGCAACAAATAACAGGGGACCAAAAACAGATCCCTGAAGGACACCAGATTCCATCGAATAAGGTACAGAATGTTGTCCTAGAACAATAACTATTTCTTTTTGACTGAGAATTCAGCCAGATAAGTCTTCATGCCATTACAGAAAGCTTTGCCACAGGTACTGAATTAAAAACTTGAGTGAAGTCATGATTGATAACATCAAGTCATGAGGTACCATCTGTGATTTGGCTGCATTTTTTGGAATGATCAGTAATCTAACCTGTATGGGGATTGTGGAGAGAGAGAGCTGACTAGAGAATAAGATCTCTGTTTTGAATGCATATATCTCCAGAACACTTTGCTATTCAGGTTGGTTGTGATGCATTGTTCAAATTTAAGTGCTTTTTTTTTTTCTAGTCACTACTTCATATGGTTGGATGCCCTGTTGTGCCTTCTATTATCCTTTTTTCTACATAATTCATATTTATGTTCAGTGTCTTGTCTTTCTTTCTTGGCAAATTGAGCAGCTACAGTCTCCCATATTGCACTTTTCTAATGTACTTAAAAGATACTGATGCTTTGCATGCGGTCCAGATTGAATTGAGGATGTGTTGAATGATAGTATTCACATCTTTATAATTCAATCCAGTTTTGGATGCTGTAGCTCAGTTCAATAGGAGTTCCACTTCGTTTTGTTCCAGTCAAAACTAGTGGTTTGGTGGTGGTGGTGGTGGTGATGTTTTTTTTCTTTCTTCTCATACGAGATTTGCAATTCTCATAGCATGGTTGGAGTGCCCTAAATGTTCCTTGGTAGTGACGCTGATAGCTGTTTCAGATAAACAACAGATCCAAAGTCTTGTTACTTCTTTTGGGGAAGTAACTACTTTGGGACCAGTTCAAAACTAGCATTAAATAGAAGAAATCATTCACACTTTGTGGCGAGTGAAAGGTTTCCCAACCAATCTTCAAGTAATTGAAATTACTTGTAATGAAAGGTGCCTTTTTTTCGAGAAACAACTCTGAGAATGTCAAAAAGCTGTATGCTCAGATGTTAGAGATAAGCAACTCCAATAAGAAGTGTTGATATGATTATACAAACAAATGCGATTGTTTCAAATTCTTAAAAGGAATTTCTGAATCCTTCAAGGCAGTGTTCTAGCATGGCCACAGTCCAATGATTGAAACAAGTAAAAGATAAAAGATAAGATCTACGTTAGACCATCATGCATGCACACGCACACATACACACACACACACACACACGCACACATGCACACACACACACACATACACACATGGCAGTTTAAGCAGTCTTTACAAAACATGCTAAAAATACTACTACAGGATAAAGAATGTGTAAAAGCTTCAAGTAGTGTGATGAAATCAGTCACCACTTTGTGTGTGTGTGTGTGTGTGTGTGCACGTGTGCATGCACATGAGAGTTCTAGTTTCATCTTCTTTGTCAAGGTCTTTCTCCATACTTTCATATGAATTTCTTTCAGTTTGCTTGGAACAGTGAAGTTCCTAGATGAATTATTAACATTTCTGGACAGTCCTAGTCCCATCTTCAAAATGAAGTTATGTAGCTGTGTGTTGCTGTTTCCTTATAGCTAGGCAGAGCTAATGTGATTGGTGTAGATGTTCCAGCCAGAATTGTCAGCTTATATGTTGTCATAAGTCTGTTGTTTGTATATATTACATTAATGATCTGTTTTGTGGGGGATTGTGTAAACTATAAAAATATTGTCCATTGATGTTCTCTTATCTAATTTTGATTAGAGTTCCATGTTTGGAGTGCATTGCTGTTGTTCTTTCCTTCTAAGTTCATGATGGACCAATGAGAGAGTATCATATTTGTATGAGCAATAAAACAGTGTGTGTGTGTGTGTGTATGACTGTGTGTGTATGTGACAGTGTAAGTCTGTGACTGTGTGTGTGTGTGTGTGTTTCAGTCTCCTTGGTTTGACATTGTGTGCTAAGTAGAAAGAAACCTCACTGTCATAAGTGGTGCTATTTGTTTGGAATCTTTTGTGAAAGCACATCCAGACTTGGGGAAAATATTACCTTGTTTGAAAACAAATGCAGGTTGGCAACAGGAAGGGCAGCCCAATGAAAAAAAAAAATTGATCTCAATGAATTTTGTCTGACTCATGCAAAAGTAAGCATCAAACTGATGATGATGATATGATTATGATATATATATATACATGTACACACACACACACACACACACACACACACACACACACACACACACACACGCATCACCATCGTTTAACATCTGCCTCCCATGCTGGCATATAGTAATAATAATAATTATTATTATTATCCCTAAAATCGTTGTCATCGTTTAACGTCCGCTTTCCATGCTGGCATGGGTTGGACGATTCGACTGAGGACTGGCAAGCCAGGAGGCTGCATGAGACTCCAATCTGATCTGGCTGGATGCCCTTCCTAACACCAACCACTCTGAGAGTGTAGTGGCTGCTTTTTGCATGCCACTGGCACAGGGGCCGGAATCACCATCATCATCATCATCATCATCATCATCGTTTAACGTCCGTTTTCCATGCTGGCATGGGTTGGATGGTTTAACTGAGGTTTGGAGAGCCAGCGGATATATATATATATACACACACACACACACACTCACACGCACATACATACATCATTATGATTGGCTAGTATTCTTATTTAAACTTACTATGTACTATAGTATAATTGTGAGAAAAGTCTTTGATATACAGCTCTTTTATCATTAGTTTATATGACAGGTTTTTCAAAGAACCATATTTGACCAAAATGTTTTAAGTCCTTAAAGACTTATTACAATTCCTTTTCACTTGTTTCGCTTCTTTGGCAGTTAAACACTGGGCTCTATATATCTGAAAATTTTCTATTCAGTTTTCCTTGTGCTCATCTAAACTCTTTTAATTACTTTAATTAATCCTATGATAATTAAGATAATTTTAAAGACTTGATAAACTTCCTAAATTATTTCTACATTAATCAAGAAAACAATGTGTTTTCCTGAAATAACTTGTAACTCTTAATCAATATCCAACCAAATCTCTGGTTTAGGTTTTATTCAAGCTTGGAAGCATAAAAATATGTATATCCCACTCACCAACTCACCTGGAAGCTTTAATTTTTCTATGGCCCCCACTAGACATTATTAAAAAAAACAACATTACTTTAATTTTGTAATAAATGGTTAATAGTACTCACAGGTCACTTATGGAAGAATGAAAATCCTCTAATAAAAATAAATTTGGAAAATTTATTGAATAATAACAAAATTTTAAATATTAAGTGTTTTAAATTAGTTTTATTATCATGAAATTATTTCTGTAAATATTTAAAAACTGATAATTTGTAATGAAACTTTTTGGACAAAAAAATTATAATAAATAAACATTGAAAAAAATTCTGTTATAACATTATAACAAAAGCACTTCAAATGACAACCAGAAAATTGATAACTTCTAAAAAAAAGAACACAAAAATAAAATCCTCTTGGAAAATATAAGAAGTATATCATATTACTTTTTTACTATATTTATTCAATGAAATCCTTTTCGTTGATGCTATACCACAAGTTTTTCTATATCAGTCTGTGGTTTTTAGAGATGAACAGTAATTGCATCTACTTAGAATTTCTAAGCTTTTAAAATGTTACACCATTGTTCCAAAGTTCAACAAACTAATACATGCAATTACTCTTAGAGAGTGCTTCCAGGTATAGGAATCTGAAAGTAGTAACATACTTTTTTTTATTAGTACAAGACTTTCCAGTGTTAACTTTGATATTATATTCATCAGTGATAAATTATTATTATTATTATTATTGAAGTGTCAAAAAATTAATTGTGTGTGTGCATACATTTTTGTGTTTATTTATGTATGTGTGTGTGTTTTTAATGTAAATTTTAAAGAACAGTAATTGAAAATTTTAGGAAGAAACAGAATGGTAGTTATGTGGACCACTCCCCCTCTCAGCCCACCCAATTCCCAAATTTTTATGTGCCCCCCCCCCCCACTGAACTTTTCCATGGCTCCAGGCTGGGAAACACTGAGCTAGCTAATACATAGTATTTCTCTGTATTATATTTTAGCAAGGTCAGTATGAAGCAGCCACTATTAACCACTACTGCTGTTAAAACCCATTCTTATATTATTTTTCAAACCTTGAAACAGTTATATCGGGGAAAAAGCACTTCTCTTTGGCTTAATGAACGCCATGGCATGTTTTCAACAAGTGATGAGCCAAATATTTTATGGAATAACCTTAAATCTACCTTCTCATGCTTGTATGCAGTAACTCTATGGAAAACCATAATAGAAATCTACAGTTATTTCTGTTATTTGTCAAATCCCAGTTTAACACTTTTATGTAAAAACTTTTTCCCGTTTGATCTCTATGACTTATCTTAGATATTCAATTGAAAACCACAAACTCACACTTGATCTGGGTTTATTGCTTCTTCATAACTGCTTTAAAGTTCTTTCTGTTTATAGAAAGGAAGTTGGGAAAGCATTGAGTGGCAAGTTTATGAAAAACAAATGGGTGGTACATTTTTTTCTGTTGAAGTAAGACCTTTAATCAAATGTAACACATTTTTTATTTGTCAAAAAGCTGTTCCTTTTCAAAAATATTCAGATCTGCATAGAAAATGCTTGCCACCATACTATTGAGAACTTCACTGTATTTACAGTTGAGATTAATGTATCAAATGTTGCTCTTGATGCAACATTATCACAAAAAGGCTGTCTTATATCTCTCTTTTTATCCTTTGTGTACCTTTTCTGGAGGTGGATTCTTGTATCTTCCTATTAAAAAGGAAACTGCCACACTTATTTAATTTGAAACTATTTCCTAGAGAGATTCTTAAAACTCTTTTACAAACCACAAAAACATCTAATTTATGATAGATAAACCTCAGAAATGTAAAATAAAGAATGATGAAATATTACATTGGACAAACGAACTGTGTTCTTATAGGTTTCAACATTTTCTACAGATGTGTGTAAAAGAGTTTGTATGTGCTCATATCTTGTCTCAAATGTGCTATTCTGCTCAGTGTACTCATTAGGTGTCACCCGGGTGTGAGAAGTTTGCATCATGTAAGAGAAAAAAGTCTTCAGTTTTCCACTGAAGTTTTTGCAGAATTTCTTATAGCTACATAAACTAAGACCTAAACCTTACAATTATGTGGAACAAAACTCATTGTAAATGGTATTTAAGTTCAGACTGTAGAACATATCTCATTAAATTATGTGGGCTCTAAACAGTCAATATCTTGAAACAAATATCTCTTGGTGGTCATTGTCTTTTTGTTTTTCCTTATCTCAAACCATTGTGTAATATCTCAAAGAGCTGTTTACACCAGGTAGATTTCTCAGCATTAATCATAATGATAAAAAATCTCAAGTCATGTCCCTGGAAAGGTTATGTTTTCTGAAACATTAAGGAATTATGCAAAGTAGAACCACCCCTAACTGTCCTAGAAGAGATAGACATACAGTGTGAAAAAAATCTTTCAGCTAAAGCGTAAGTTGATATTATTGATATTGTTAGATTTAAAGTCATGGAATCTTGAATTTCTTTGGGAAAAATGTCCTTTTTGAAGTGTTTCATCCAATTCATTCTTTCAACTGCCACCAATGAGATACCCCATGAGCAGTTACTCATCATCTTCTCTTACTGCTTCTCTCTCTTACTTCTGATCCTATCCTTATAGAAATAAGTATAAGCCAATAAAGAGAAACATACCAAAACAATCATTTAGTTGAAGAAATTTAACTACTAGAATGTATTTTACAAGTTTGCCTTTGTTCAGTATTTGTCATGAGAATCATCCAATCATAAACCAATACAATCATACCTGAGCATTACTTCACAACAGTCAATGCCAAAACCTACTTGAGAAAAGGGATTTCTGGACATAGCTATCAGAATTTAGGACTACATTCAGAGACTGCAACATAAACCATCTTGACTACAAACTATAGATTTTGTAAGACCATATACACAAATACCACTTGTTACACTTGCTATTAGAAATTTCAGTGAAGTTTCTGATGGCAAGATTGGAAATTTATGATAAATGACATTATTGTTCACAGATGCATGACATAAATAGTGTATGTGCATGTAAATAGCCTACATTTGAAACTGTCTGGCATATGAACCATATTTAAAACTCCATCATCATCCTTACGCCCTGAAACAGAAAGCTGTGTAGAAAAGTTGTGTTTAACATCAAAGTTACCTTCCATTGGCCTTTATTCTTACAGAGATCTCAGTATTCACATTGATTCTGTATGAATGTCTGATTGAGTGAAGACCTATGAGCCGTATTTGGCTGCATAATTCGGCACTACATAATTCGGCCATGATCTACATTGAAACACATGTAAAAAGGCATAATTATATAATTTTCAACCAACTCTCTAGATTTTTTATCTATGCATCCATCTATTTGTCTGTCTATATTTGTATAAAATAATAATATATAATATTAACACACACACACACACTACATGGATTCTGCAATCTAAATGTTTATCTTTTAGCAAACACTCCACATTAAACTAATAAATTGAATGCATATTACAATTGTGTGAGGTGACCATGTAAAAAACAGTAGTCACCCAAAGCACATATCTACCTGTTTGATTGTCTCTTCCTCTCTCTCTCTCTCTCTCTCTCTCTCTCTCTCTCTCTATATATATATATATATATATATATATATATATATATATATATATATATATATGATTTGTGTATGCCACTTATCTAACTTGACAAGTGTCTTGCACAAAACTTTCAGGCCTTGAGTCACTTGCGTAACTTTATACTGATTAAAAAATAACACTAATACACACACACATAAGCACACACACAAGCACACACACACACACATGCACAATGTTCTAGTTTGCTTGAAAGGTTGTAGAATTTATAGAAACCAGTGTTAAATAATGGCAAAGTAGTGGGATCACTAAATACAAACAATAACAGTAACAAAGATATAAATATATTGCCATGGAAATATTTAATTAGTCCCAATATTTCAGGTAAATTGCCCCCTTTCAAGAGCAGTGTTCTCTTAACGGTTGTGAGAAGTATTTTGCCTGAAATATCTGAACTAATTAAATATTTCTAAGGTAACATTTCAATGTCTATATTATTGTTATTGTTCATATTTAATATTCCAACTATATTGCCATTGCTATAGGCTCCTATAAAACACTGCGTGCGTATGTGTGTGTATATGCATGTGTGTATGTGTGTATTTATATATATATATATATGAATACACACACACGTATATACATATATGTATATATACACACACACATATATATATACATACATACAAACATATATATATATATATATATACACATGAATAGATACATATATATATATATATATACATAAATATATACATATATATATATATACACACATACATGCATTCATATATATACCTATATATATAAACATATATATATGCATATATATATATATATATATATATATGTGTGTGTGTGTGTGTGTGTGTGTGTGTGTGTGTGTGTGTGTGCATGTGTATAAACAGATAAGCATACAATACATAGATATATAGACATACAGGGAATGATATTTTTTTAGTTTCAATTGGCAGAAGTTAGAAAGTGACTCAAGGGCTGAAAGTTTCATGTTTCATGCATGGCACTTATTAAAACTTGAGTCACTTTGTAAGTAGTACCAATTAACATATGTATATATATATATATATATATGTACATGAGCACATGTACATGTATAAATCTATCCATCCATATATATATGTGTGTGTGTGTGTTTGTGTGTGTTTGTGTGTGTGCATGTATATATAAATATATATAATACATATATACCTGTAGCTAGGCATAGCTATGTGTTTAATAATTTCACTTTGGAACCACAAGCTTTTGAGTATAGCTCCATCTTCTCATAGCTTCAGCATCTCTTAGGACTTGATTTGTTTGGCAGAAGCTGCAAGAACACGATTGTATATATTTTCATGTTTGTTTGTGTATGTGTGTGTGCACATATGTGTTTTATTAAATACACATCTATTTTCAAGTTTTAATTTTTTTATTTTATACTTAACCATATTTTCTTCCATGTTTGTTGCTGTTGGTCTGGGACAGTAGAGCTCCTGAATCCATCTCTGATGTTTCTCAACCATCCAACCAAATGTACAAAAGCTATCAAACAAATGTACACATAATAAAACCCTTCATAACATACAACACACAATACATCACATCCAGCCATTAACTCTAACTAATAATATCCTATAGATTTACCAAAAACTCCAAATTTTTCAGCTTAATGTTACATCACTGTTATTGAGCTGGAAGAATTATCAGCATGCTGGGCATAATGCTTAGTGGTATTCTGTCTGTCTCTTATGTTCTAAGCTGAAATTCCACTAAGGTTGGCTTTGCTTTTCACTCCTTTGGGGTTGAGGAAATATGTATCAGTCATGCACTGGGGTCGATGTAATCGACTATGTCCCTCTCCTAAAATTTTGGGTCTTGTGTCAAGAGTAGAAAGGACTATAATAGAACAGACATTATTACATAGATAGACACATGCACACACATACATACACACACTGCATATAAAGGGTGTTCCAAAAAGTCTATCTGCAGAGAATTTTCTTTCATCCTGTGCATCACCATGGTGCTACTTCAAGAATTTTTCGGTGAATGGATTATTTTGAAGGGACATTGGTCACCAAGATCACCTGATTTAACAGCGCCAGACATTTTTCTCTGGGGAACAAGTAAAGGATCAGTGTACAAGAATTGCCTGAAAACCATTAAATATTTACTGCGGAGAGACTTTTTGAACACCCTGTGTGTGTGCGTGTGTTTGTATAGAGAGAGAGTGAGAGACCAAAGTGTACATATGTCGCTATATGTTTTTATATATTAAAAATACAAAATGGGACAAGAACACAAAACATCCAGGCAGTTAGGTGATACAAAAAAAGGGACAACAAAACATCCATATATATATTTGTGTGTACATATATATATGCATGTATGTATGTGTGTGTATATATATATATATATATATATATATATATATATATATATGGACTTTCCCATCATTAGATGATGTATGAGGATTCAACAATTTCTTACCAAGCAATCAAATGTCTGTGTAGACATAAGCTCACTCCTTCCATCAGATAGACATTACCTGTATAGGTGCAATGGGTGCCACCTGTCAGATGTCGAAATGATCGCAGAGCAACGTGAAATGAAGTGCTTTGCTCAATAACATACTGCAACACCTGGTCTAGGAATCGTATCTAATGTCTTCGTGGACAACATTTCTGACTATTCCTTCTGAAATATGGAAATCTTTTACAATTGATCATGGGCTTTCTGGGATTCTAATCAATAGTCTGTTGAACTTGATGGATAAATTCAAGTGTTCTGATGATTTCAGAGCGTTTAGAATACTTTTAATGCTTTGATACTGGTGATAGGTTTCCATCTTCAGTCTCTAACTCCTTACAAACTTTGTAGATGAAAGATCTGGCAACTTTTAAAAATCAAGATATTTCTAAATCGCTATGCTCAGTTTTTATAACCACAATAACAGCTTGCCTCTTCATGTCTTGAGTAAGCTGAGAGTCTGCCATTATTATTTTCTGAAACAAAGATTATACAGAGTTATCAAAAGTTACAACAATGACCCAAAAAAGGTATGTCCTCAAATACCTTATTCACCCTGTACATACATATGTACACACACACACACACACACAAGGGTGTATATGTATATATGCGTATGGTACAGGAATAATGGCGTTTTAGCAAGATTCATTTTATAACTCTAAGGTTTTGTGTTCCATCCCTGTAGAGTACACTGGGTAGTAAGCATCTTCTACAGTACGGATAAGTTTTCCGCTGATCAATGTCTTGTAAGTGAAATTGGTTAATTGGAACTGTATGGAAGCCTGCTTGTCTGAGTTGTTTTTCAACCCCATGATGTAAGGTTCACTTTGACTGCATGGCAAATGGTAGAGGTGGGAACATTTATTGCACAAAATACAAACACAGACACACAAATACATACATACATGTAAATGAGGATGATAGGAGGATGATGATGATGATGGTGTTATATATATATACAATGGGCTTCTTTCAGCTTCCATCTACTAAATTCACTCGTAAGGTTTTGGTCGGCCCGAGGTCATATAAGAAAAGACACATCCCCAAGGTGCCACACAGTGGGACTGAACCCAGAAACATGTGGTTGGGAAGCAAGCTTCTTACCATACAGCCACATGTGTGTGTTTTTGTGTGTGTACATGTGTGAATGTTTATTTTCTGCAGTTTTCTTGACCTTTACAACTTATGTAATGTTGTTCATTACTAAAGGTCAACCATGTTGACAATCCACTGTCAACAAATTGCCTGTGAGTTCTATGTTTTCAAATAGGTGTAGGCTGAAAAAAAAGATACCTTCCTTGTAAAACAGGTAAGGGTTAACAATAGGAAGGTTTAATTAAACAAATATTCACCAAATCAACGTAAAAAAAAAGCACATAAAATGAATGAACAACTAATGAATGTGTGTAGACGAGGAAATATTTATTTGCATGTATCTTCACAGGCCATAATTTTGTGCATTTATGTTTCTGGAAACAATATTTCCAGTAGATCATATACTGGCCTCAAAATGTCTCCTCCAACTGATGTCAACATGAAAAAAATGGTCATAAAAACAACAATGCGGATGTTGACTTGTGTGTATATGTGTATGTGTATACATGCATAAATATACACACATATTCTTTTGCACATTTCAGTCATTTGGCTATGGCCATGCTGGAGCGCCACTTTAAAGGGATTCAGTCGAACACAGTAATCCCAGGATTTCTTCTTTGTAAGCCTACTACTTATTCTATTGGTCTGTTTTGCTGAACCACTAAGTTACAGGGACATAAACACACCAGCATCTGTTGTCAAGCAATGGTGAGGGGAACAAACACAGACACAAAGACACACACATAAATATGTATACATATATGTATATATGATATGACACTTTCAGTTTCCATCTACCAAATCCACTCACAAGGCTTTGGCCAGCCCAAGGCTGTAGTAGAAGACACTTGCCCAAGCTGCTACACAGTGTATCTTAATCAGGAATCATCATCATCATCATCATTTAACATCTGTTTTACTTGCAGACATTAATATATGTAAGCAAAAAAGCGACACTCACACTAACATCTAAACTATTGCCTCCTCTCAGCATCTCTGAATGCAGCAGCAGTTGGCCCGTGCTTGTCCTAAAATAAAGTGCGAATCAAGTACTAAGATTGATGACATCAACTATTCCTCTTCCCCATAAATAATTTGATATTTCTTTCAATCAAGGATACTATGAAGTCCAATACATGACCTAACGTTTAATTTTCTCCAAAATCATCCTTCTGGGCTTCTCAGCATTGCATTCTCAATGTGTTCTTACTGTCTTTCCACTATTAAGCTGCTCTCCCTCAAATATTAATAAACTAAGCCAAATACCTAGATTTTATCTTCTACTGTTCTTTTACTTGTTTCAGTCATTTGACCGCGGCCATGCTGGAGCACCACCTTTAGTCGAACAAATCGACCCCAGGACTTATTCTTTGTAAGCCTAGTACTTATTCTATCAGTCTCTTTTGCTGAACCGCTAAGTTACGGGTATGTAAACACACCAGCATCGATTGTCAAGCGATGGAGGGGGGACAAACACAGACACACAAATACACATACATATATATATATATACATATATACGACGGGTTTCTTTCAGTTTCCGCCTACCAAATCCACTCACAAGGCATTGGTCGGCCCGAGGCTATAGTAGAAGACACTTGCCCAAGGTGCCACGCAGTGGGACTGAACCCAGAACCATGTGGTTGGTAAGCAAGCTACTTACCACGCAGCCACTCCTGTTTGCTAACTAATGTTTTTACCTCTCAATAACAAACATAACTCAGTATCTTAGACCACATAACCCTCTGTAAGTACTGCCAAAAGTCTACAACAATTTCTTTACTAACTCTTTATTCCTTAACTCTTTAGCATTTAAAGTGGTCATATCTTGCCAAAATATTCCACCTGTTTAACATTCAAACTGGCCAGATCCGAACATTTAAACTGGTCATATCTCACTGAAGTATTCTATCTGTTTTAGGTTCAAACCAGCCAGATCTGGCCCCTCACACCTATCCTACAATGTCATTCTGAAAATAAGCAATCACAACATTGAAATCTCAAAACTATGAGATAATGCATGATTAATTCAGGACAAAATGTGAATCAATAAGCATTACATTTGACAAAGTAAAAGGGTTAAAGTCTGATGTAGTTTTGATATCTAAATATAAACACTTGCTTTTTCTTTTTCCTTTTATTCCTCTCTTTGTTTTTCCTAAATATGCTCCTTTTTGCTTTAAAGAGTCTCTTAAACATACATTTTGGTGAACTCCTGCAAAAATGAATTAATGGCCTTTATGTTATCCACAAAAATTGCTGTTTTTGCACAAGCAAAAAATATGTAGACCCTTTGCCTTGTTTCACTATCCATTATTTCATTTTCAAATAGTTTTTTGGCAGATATAATCTGAGTTTTGTTATAAATGGGTTGACTTTTAAATATTCTTTATATATATATATATATATATATATATACCTACAAAGGTGCATCCATCACCATTTTCATCCACATATTTACTGTAATCATTGTCATCATCATCATCAACGTCATTATCATTATTATAATTATTACTATCATTATTATTATTATATTCAAAGTTAGTCGAGTTTGACTTTGCTTTTCATCCTTTTGGAGACAATAAAATAAGTACCAGTTGAGAGCACTGGGGTTGATGTAATCAATTTACTCCCTCCCTCAAAACTTCAGGCCTCATGCCAAAAATTTGAAATCATTTTTATCCTCCCCCTCCTCCTCCTCCTCCTCCTCCTCCTCCTCATCATCATCATCATCATCATCATCATCATCATCATCATCATCATCATCATTCATGGTATGCATGAATGTGTTACATTCAAAATCAATAACTTCGATACCGAGTCACAACCAGTTCCCTTAGATATCAAGGACCTTTCTTACAATCTTTACAATCTTACAATCCAGTTATCATCATCATCATCTTCATTATTGTATTTATATTCAGTCAAAGTTGACTTTGCCTTTCATCCCTTTGGAATCGATATAATACGTACTTGTTTCCCCACCCTGGTCTAACCTCTTCTCGTTTGCCACTTAATTGGCATAATGGCAATATACCCTTGTTAGCTACATCTGTTCAGTTTGTTCTTATAGTTTGGTCTTTGGTGCCATTGTTGTATTTTCTGAATGTGGGGCTTCTCAAATATGTTGTTGTGTCACTACATGCAGTATTGAAATATAATGCAGAAGACAAGCTTATATGTGCATACACACATGTGTGTGCATACACACACGCACAAACACACAAACGCACACACATGCTTATACATGCATGCATATGTAACCACATGCATATATACTTGCGTGTATATATGCATGTTTTCATGCATGAGAATATAAACATGGCTATGTGTAGATATGTGTGTGTGTGCATGCCCGGGTGTGTGTGTGTGTGTGTGTGTATGCATATATTTCATTTTTTCTGCATAAAATTTCTTTGCCGTTCACTATGTATTTACATTATTTATTTCAATAACACAATGAATGATACACAAGCTTTTTCCCATGAATTTTTATATTCCCATATACTGTTCCTTGTACTTCAGAATATATAAAAATCCCCTGCCCACCCACATGCCCATCCCTCTCTTAATGTATTTGTCTGTATAGAGCCTGACAAAGCAATGCACAATAGTTGTTTTCTCATCAATTCT
>NC_068991.1:51230415-51230801 GCF_001194135.2 Octopus bimaculoides
ATATATATATATATATGTGTGTGTGTGTGTGTGTGTGTGTGTGTATGTATATATGTGTATATATATGTATATATATTTAAAGAAGAATGTTAAGATCGAGAAGGGGTATGACAAGGACCTTTTTGTGTGCACAGTCTGTGACAGACCATGCCTGTCTTTGGCTGGCCTCAAATCTCACCTGCGAACCCATGGAAAACAAACCTCTACCAACTATTCTGACTATATGTCTGTACACACGATTGAATGTTGTGTATGCCACAAGGCTTGCAAATCCAATGGGGCTCTTAAAAGACATGTTATGATCCACAATGAGCAGAACTTATCTGCAGGTATTGATGGTTCAAATCAGAGGTGCAATCTGTGTGGGTGTTTTTTCAGAACATTGT
>NC_068991.1:51230811-51246579 GCF_001194135.2 Octopus bimaculoides
GAGAGAGAGAGAGAGAGAGAGAGAGAGAAAGAAAGAGAGATGGGTTTGGTGATGCAAACAAGAAAAATAGAACTCAAAACATGAGTGTGTGTGTATATATATATTAATATTACGCAGGAGCAACAAAGTGTTTCAAGGGCTGAGAATTTCATGCATTAGTACTTATCAAACTAGTTGCAGGTTGGGAAGTTGTGGATTTATATACTAGTGAAAATTTCCCTGGATAGTTATGGAACAAATTATAAAAAAACAATGACAATGTTATCTAGACAATTCATATTTTTCAAATATCTTATAATTTGTTCCGGAACTTTCGAGAAAAATACTATTATCACTGCTATATAAATCCACAACTCATCGATCTGTAACTAATTTGATAAGTGCTAAAGCATGAAACTATTGGGTACTTGAGTCACTCTGCTGCCTCTACTAAATATCAGTATAATAATAATAATGATGATGATAATGATAATGATGATAATAATAATAATAATAATAATAATAATAATAATAATAATAATAATAATAATAACAACAACAATAAATAAATAAATAAATAGATATATAGATAGATAAATAAGCCATTTCTGCCTCAGTTAGGGTGCACAACTGTTTGCAAGAATGAGTTTTTTTTTTTCTCTTAATAGTTCACCATCTTTGAAGAGCTATTGTTAGAAATTAATAAATTGGAAATAGATTTTCTAAAAATGGTTTATTAATGTAAAAACAATTAAAGCTTATGAAAAATAGACACAATCATCAATAGAAGAAAGTGGTAAACAAAAGACAGACAAAAAGAGGGGAATACAAAAGGTGAGAAATATGGTGTAGTACAAACAGACTGATAAAGTCTAGTATTTTCACCTGCATCATAGGTACCCATAGATAGCTCAAAAATTATATCTTATTTTTCATATTTCTGGAAAGAATGACTTCCTTACATTCATTATATATAGCGGAGTTGGTATCAGCAATATTGGTGTACATTTTAATAAATTATAGTGCTTGCAGAAAACTTCCGGAGATGGATGAGTACAACTTAATGCTATCAAACTAAATAAATCCAAAATGAATATTTTTTCTTCAATATTTTTAAACAGCAAGCTGACTGAATTGTTAGCATGCTGGGCAAAATACTTTGCGATATTTCATCTGCCGTTACGTTCTGAGTTCAAATTCTGCCAAGGTTGACTTTGCCTTTCATCCTTTTGGAGTCAATTAAATAAATACCAGTTACGCACTGGGGTTGATGTAATCAACTTAATCCCTTTGTCCTTGTTTGTCCCCTGTATGTTTAGCCCCCTGTGGGCAATAAAGAAATAAATATTTTTAAACAACTTGGTAGTAGCACTGCTTCAATTCATCTAGTATATATAAATCACAGTATCTGTGTATAATGACTAACACATACATTTCCACGATTCTCAACCAATTTTCACCAAGCTTTACACACACATTACTTATGTCCCAAGGATGGTCATGCATTATAACATTTTCTCCAGAGCTCCCATGTAAATGGACATAGTTTTTTGTATGTAGGGTCTTCCTTACATTTTTAATCTTTTTATAAAAGTGAAAGGATTTTGTCTATTTATTTATTTCCACTGCCCACCTGCCATTAAATTGACTGGAAACACCATGCGCGATGAATATCCAATACCAAACAATATTAATCTCCATATTTAAACTGCATTAAACTTTGGCAAGCTTTCCTTTACCTATTCTGAGTTACTTGAAAGGTGATGTTCACTTCCCTCTCTCTCCTATTTGTTGATACCTTTGTTTACCTACCAATGCAATGTTTCACTTTAAGGATGCTTATTTACCCATCCATTATGATATTTTGACTGTTGTCCATTGTTTCAAATACATTTTAGCATCGTCATTCTAGCCTTTTTTAAACAATCACATATGATTTGTCCAAAAGAATCAGCCTTTAAATAAAATTTTTCCTTCCACTAGTGAAAGCTATACGTATCTTTCAGAAAGTTTCATACCATTTTAACTTTATGCAGCATTTGCTGTTAGTTTATGCGCATGCTATGTGGGAAGACAAAATAAAGGAGTTTTTGTTAGCTTATCACTCAAAAAAAAATTAGCTCCCTTTGCTGTTGAATAAAATAAACTTGCAGAGGGGAAATTTCAACATCTTCATTCAATTTCCTTACACTATTTATGTGGTTGCTTCTGACAAGAAATTTTGCTTTCATGTAAAACAATTATATTTTGTAGTCATTATCTGTAATGTACTCCCAAAACACTTCAGTACCTCTACTTTCCATTGCTTGCAAACTTATATGTTCTATAATCATTAAAGTGCAATTACCTCCACAATAACCAGCCTTCAATTTGATTTTCCATTCCTAGGTTAATCAGAAACATAGATTGCTGTACTACTCATAAACCTTCTTGGCAGTTCAATTATTTGGTGAAAAAATACCACCAAAGCAACATAAACTGTCCAAAGGATGGGTGTGTTTGCTAGTATATATATATTTCGCTTAGGCGTTGTGAGACCAATAACCCACTGTAGAACTCGATATACATATGTTTCAGAACACAGTGTTGGCTGAGTATAGAGTGGTAATAAGAAAGAGAGATGACAAAGGAATAAATGACTATCTTATGAACTTCATTAGCTGAAGTTCATAAGATAATCTTTTATTCTTCCTGATATATTTAGAGAAACTGATGATATGTCTAGTTCATGCTAGATATGAAACCAATGGTATTTCTCTAAATTTGTTACATTACACATACAAAAATAAACAACTCTATTTATTTTAGGGTATGCTCTTTTCCTGACTTACGATCTTATATATATATATATATATATATATATATATACATATATATATATAGAGAGAGAGAGAGAGATTGATATATTACATACTTATATACATAATGTGTGTATGTAACCTAATATGCATCTGCTGACTATGCTCTTTTCACTCTTCAAGGGTTTATTAGTTTACATTTAAGATTCTCTGTTAGTGGACAAGATATGGACAAACTTAGAAAAAGGATATGTAGTATATTCAGGCAGTTTGATCTAAATTTTATAATAAATACTAACCTGAAGATGGTAAATTTACTAAATATAGCATTAAACTGGAACATGTGTCAACAAAACTCTTGCCATAGGCTTAATGAAGAAACTGTATGCATTATTTATGCTCTAACCTCTCACCTATAATTATTAGATACTTCACTGACATTTTCAGTAAACACATTTCCACTCTGTCATTTAGCAAGATCTTATTTGACAAACCATTCCATACAATAAATGAGAGCTAAGGAGATGTAGTGAAGACTAACAAAAAAATAAAGAGAAAAATAATGAGGTATAAACCACCATACAGTATAAATGTGTCTACAAACATAGTAAAGTGCTTCCTAACACTGATAAGTACACACTTCTCTGCTTCTCATAAATACCATAAAATTTTCAATAACAATTTTGATAAGATAAGTTATAATTGTGTAGATGACATAAGACCCCTAATTTTCAACCACAATTTTGTTGCTGGTAACATTTTGCAATTATTTTAATGCTGATGTATCTGTAGCTAATTGCAATAAATGTCTCTTCAAGGAGTTCGTCTATTGACATGGAAAAAAAACAACATATATCAGACTCACTGAAAATTCCCTCAAGACTCGATACATACAATACTCTTGTTTGTTCAGTTACAGAAGTAAACACGATTTCACTTCACTTGTAAAAGCAGTTGAATGACCAAAGAACCCAACAATGAAGCAGAACACAGTTGCTGATGTGAATAAGGCATAGGATAGTTGCAGCAGTAGCACTAATTAATTGGCATTTAGTTACAAATTCTTCACCGTAATTCTCTACCATATAACGTTCTGTATCATATAACACCATGGTTACTCTTTGATCACAGCCATCTCCACAGTGTAATGTCTTGTTATTGCTTGAAGCCTTAATATAACCTCTATTTTATCCTGTATCATTTATTAATCAATTATTAATCATTAACTGACTGTTTAATTATATAATTACGTACTTGATTATGCAACTATTTACTTAGCTTAATTATTTACTTAATCTATTTACTTAATTATTTAATTAATTATTAATCATTCATTTAACCCGTTATTTAATTGCTATATCTCAATAACTTTCCTTAAACACCCAACTTACAAAGCCCCATTCAACTACTATGGATAACAAGTGCCTCCTGCCCAGCCAGTCCCCTAATATTTATGTTATTCAACTTCCTTTTCACAGTATCTTATTGTTATTCATCATATTTTGTCTTACCTCATCTTCATTCTTTTATTTCTTTTCATCTGACACTTATGGTTGTCTTCCTTCACTGATTCAATGCTTACAAGTCTTTTGTTTTTCTGAATCGCACCCTATTTCACACGTTAATAATGTAAGGACATTTTTTTTTAACTAAGTTCATCTTGTATACACATCTGTGCTTTTGTTTTCTTCTGCCACTCCTGCCATCTAAGAAAGCAGTCTCACCTGTTGTAATGAATGGCTTTTGTTAAATGAAATATCTATACAAGCAACTTGTATTGGGTACTTTTCTCTCATTCATTGCAAACAACTTTTGTCTGTGTACACACCCACATATAAACAGAGAACACAAGTTACTACATCCAGCATCAATATTTCTAGATGTTCTCAGTTTCATCTTCAGGATAATCTGCCTCCTTTATGGTAGGTGAATGTGATTTGTGTAAACTTTATCATCCAAATTTGTTTAGATCTATTGCTGGAATTCTAAAATTGATTGTTTGATTTCATTAGTTACATTTTTTGTTTATATTGTGTTTATAGTGCTTATGCATTCATTAGAGCTTTGTATCTTGTTATGAATAATTTTGTATTATTGCAATCCACACCCTATTCAAAACCTTGGGTTTCTTGTATTCTGATTGAGTCTATTGCATTCTCCAATTGCGTAAGAACTACCTATTAACCAGAATACAGTACAGCTGGCAAAACAGAAGACCTCATGTTAGACAGGCTTTTTAAAATACCAACCCTAATAGGTTGTTGATAGTATAGGGCAATCCATAATGGCGATGGTGCCACAAATCTTCCCTAGGCTGGGTTACTATTTAGATGGCAGCAGTTACATAATAAGTGCAATATTAGTATTTAACCATAACATTAAACTTTAAAACAGTCAACAGCCTTGATAAAAGTCTATAATAAATGTATGTGAAATTAATGCTAGTGATTGTCATATGCAAAAGAAAAAGATTAAGTGTCTTCAAGCAGTGATAAAATGGCATGAATAATATGTAGTTGTGAGAATGTATGATTTGGCCATACCAAGTTGTAATATGTTATCTGTGTTTTCATGTACTGCATTCACTTAGCAGTTGTATTTAGTTACTGACAAAGTACTAGGAAGATTTCTAAAATTGTATACTGTTCAACCTTGCTTAAGTACTTGTAAACACAATCCTTATTGTAAATCTAATGAGAAATTGCAGTATATTAATATAAATTCAAACTAGTAATCCTTAGAAACTTAATCCCAATAATCCAGCTTATCTTTTGATGCGGAATCTTCTGCTCATTATTACAAGGAAGCATTGAAAGATAGTAGCTTCAATGATGGACTACATCTACAACAATCTTAGCAGGATTTTCTTAAATGTATAAATAAGCATTTCCTTGTTGACAATAAATATCATAAGATCTTTAAAAATAATGCTAAGTGAGCTATGATTACACCAAAAAATTTGCTGCTTCAACAACCAGAAATTGTCCAGTGAAAACATGCAAAACTTCTCTCCTCAATGAATTTTTAACAATTCTAATATTTTCTTTCTCAACAGTGAATTTCTAAAGCATTAGGTTATTGAGCTAAAAGTTCAAGTGAGACATGGTCCCTCAACCCTTCGAGAAGACCAGTCTTGTAGTTACTCTGAATTTTGCAATTTATGGCAACAAGAAAGAAATTAGGACATGGTTAGCCAAAGCAAGATCATTCATAGAAAAGCTTAATAGCATCTAGACCAGCAAAAGTGTCCCAACTAAGTTAAAAACATTTGACCAAAAACCATATACAAATTTGAAGAGGACATGATCAATGCATTAGAAATGTGGGTGTGTAGGAGAATGTTATGAGCCTCTTACAAGGATCATTGAGTAAATGAGTGGGTGTTGCAACAAATAAATGAAAAACAACTTCTAAACATTGTGAAAAAGTGAAAGATCATCATCTATTATGGCCATATTCGAAGAAGCTGAGGTCTGGAAGACATGATGAAAGGAAGAGTAGTGTGCAGTAGACCAAGAGGCAGACAAAGAATACAATGGATGGGACATACCAAGAGTTGGTTGGACTGGCAAGGCAGTTGGAGAGCTTGCACTTAATTGGGAAGACTGTCATAGGGTCATCAATGCACAGCAGGCATATGATACATGATGATGGTAATAATATTATGATCTGAACATCTTCCTATATTTTGCTACTGAATTTCCAGTCAGCTTGTTTTCAGTATCTGGTCCATGGTTTTCACTATTTTGGAGATGCTGAGAACTTCAGTTGTAAGAATTCTGTGCTAACTCCTGCAACTCTCAATAGACAGATCAGACTCTTTTTATAAGATTCTATAATTACTCCCTAACTTCCATAATTGACACTTTGCATTCTCTCTTCCAACAAAGTCAGTCATGTCTGCTGGTCCTATTCTTCATGCAATTCTCCATTACTTTGTCTCAGATTACTTTGATATTATCCACGACCTTCATAATATGGTAGTTTCTCCAACAGTTTTTACCTTGGGTATCTGTTTCTTCAATAAATTGTTTTAAAGTGTGACGAGGGTAACAAGTTTTAATATTAGAAATTACACTCTGCTTCATGTATTTTAATAAGGAAGTAGTTTTTGGTAGTAAATAAACCACTTTGGCAAGAATGCAGAATGCTGGGATTTAAATTCTGGCCTGGTGCATTGTCAGCCAACATCAATGCTTTAGGTTCAAGATTATTTTCATCCCAATATGTTTTCACTGATTGACATAATTATGGTGCAGACCATTCTGTGACCATTTCTGTTGCTGCCTATCATTGGTCATGGTAGTTTTGATCCATGAACATTGACTTCAGTTTCAAATCTCCTGAAGTGTTACTGTCAAGGTAATTGTATTAAGTGGTCTTTTCCAACCTTGAATTTTGTGTTTTTTGCTTCTTGAGAGAAGAAAGTGTTGGATAGTATTCTTTTTCAGAAAAATCCTCTTTCTTTTGTATTGAATAAAAGTTGGGGAGTGTAGTTACTGCACTCAAAAATGTTCTCAATGATATAAGGGAATCTTTTGACTGACATCTGAATGCTCTATACATTATGTTGTCATTTGACTCTATTGAACCAACTTCTACTAACTGAGAATGCTTTTGAATTATCTCATTGTATCTTCTTTGAAGTATCTGAAGATGGTCCGGGCTTGTCACCAGATTTTGGTCCCTGGGGGTACTTCAGAATATTCTGTGTAGGCACTAATTTGTATTGTGGGAAGATTTTTTGTAAACTGTATTTTCTAAATCTGAGGGTGCACCATTGAATAATGAGGGGCAGTACCAGCCAGTGCACACCCTTAGAGATGACCATGAGATGGTCCCTAATTTTTCCATTATGATAAGTTAACTTAATGACATTCCACTTTGTGTTTTGTACCATGTTCCCCAAGACTAAACGACCACGTCTTCCATTCATGAAATTGTCATGACAGAATCTTTTGTTTTGTCCATGTTTTGTTGATAGTTTTAATAGCTGGTCCAACCCAGTTTAAAGACTCACTCACAAACACACACAAATCATCTTACATACACACTCACATATATGTATGTACGTATACACACATACATGCACACATGCATATTTATGCATAGCTATATATATATATTACTTATTTATTGTGCTTTTACTTATTAATTTTTCTATATGTGACAGTGGATTTTCATCGATGAGTTCATGAACCTTGGTCCTTTTCCCTAAAACTATATATTTATATTTTATACTGTGAAACAATTTAGTTTTAATTTTTAATGAATTGAATTTAATTGAGTTTTTACCTGTAAATTTGGATTTTTATCCCTAATAATATTATCATATATATATATATCCATCCATATATATATATCATCAGAAGTATATATATCTGAAAAAGGATCACACTTTAAAGCAATAGAGCAGTAATATATTTTTTAGGAAGTTAAAAGTTATGGTCTGTCATAGAGTGGGCATTGGTTTCACACCTATAAGTTGCTTAGCAATATAGGTGACTCATCAGATTCATATATATATATATATATATATATATATATATATATATATATATGTATGTATGTATGTATGTGTATGTATATATTTGCACCTTGGGCAAGTAAATTCTGCTGTAGCCCTGATTTGATTAATGCTTTTTGAAAGAATTTGCTGGACAGAAACTGTACAAAGCTAATCATGTCTGTGTGCATTTACGTTTGTATGCTCTGCATGTAAAAGAAATGAGGTCAAGCATTGACTTTTGTTGCCATTTCTCAGTCAACATATCAAGTGGCTCTGTGGTTTTGAGAATGTATGGAATAAGAGGTCCCTTATTTGAAAAACAAGTTAGAGTTAGTGTCCAGCTTTAAAATAAGGACTCAGTGGTATATATATATTCATCTAACTCATATGAAAGTGGAAAAAAAAAACAGGTGTAGAAACAAATTAACAATTATATATGATCTCTATGTCCCTCTCTTTCATTCTGCCATCTATCTACCTTCATATACATATATAAATATTTATGCCCACTTAAATGTGGATGTTCTGTTAGAACAAACTATGCTGCGGTAGATACCATGAGAGAACCTCTCATATTGGCTTTGGTGTAAAATGCACTCTTGTTTATATCACTAAATATATACAAACATGCACACAATCACACACACATACACACAATCACACACATACACACAATCACACACATACATGCACATATATATTTGTATATGTATTTATATATATATATGTATATATATATACACACCTACACACATACATACATACATACATACATACATACACATATGTATTATATACACACACACGTTTATACATATCTATCGATCTCGATGTGTGTTGTGTGTGTGTGTGTGTGTGTAAGCATGGTCGTCTGTTCATCTTTGGGGCTGGAGGAGAGAAAGAAATATGTATATGTGGACACATTTTTATGACGTTGAGATGAATCAAACGGGCTACTTAATATGAATACAGTTAGAATTTAAGCTCTGCTTCATTCTGTCTGTTAGTTTTACTCTGCTTGCCTCTGTTTATATCGATACAGGTATCATCTGTATTCCTGATGTAATAGCAGAAACTCCAATAATACAGAGAAATATAGAAAGCAAAAGAACTATCACATGTTCAATTGGCATTAATTAACTAATTGTATCCAAGCAGAATGTGTTAACTTCATACAGCTATATGGTACCAAATGTTGTCTAGATACCATTTACTGCAATATGTTTACTTGATGTACATAAAGATTTTCTAGAAATATTTTTGTAAATTAATTTAATGTTATATTTTATGAATTCCAGAAAGGTTTTACATTCAACTTCTTTTAATATTTTATATTTCTCTCCCTCCTTCCTCCTGTCTGTCTCTCTCACCCTCTGTCTGTCTGTCTCTCTCTCTCTCTACCTCTCATGTGGATTTATTGGCTTCCCTCTCTACTACAATTTACCATTTGAAGATTTATCATAAAACTTATCCATTCCTCTATTTTCTTTTGTTTTGGCATTTCTTGAATCGTTTCCTAATCCTTAATGCTATTATTTTCTGTCAATACTGGGTTTCTTAAATCCAGCTGTTTCTACAACTCTTATCTTCAACACCATTCCACAACAAATATGTATTTCCTACTTATAACATTTTCTTCAGCTTCTTGACATTATTCTAATCTAAAACTCAAATCCTTCTTTCTATACAACTGTTCCATATTTCTACAATTACTCTTGTGTTTTCTCATAACTCACTCTTCAATCGTTTTCTTCCTCTCCTTGACCTTAATACTCACTCATGCTCATCATACTTCACCATCTCTCTATCTTTCTATATTCTTGCACTCAAATCCTTCATTATTTTCAACTTTATTCTCTCCTTATAACCTTTTCGATTTCTTCCATCCTATTTTGTGGCACCCTTACAGTTTGGCATCATTTTTGTTTATGATTGATCTTTTTCTTGCTACTTCATGGCATTAACAAGTGGTCATTTTTATCCACTGATTCTCCATCTTATCTTATTGATCTTCTATGTCTCCTCCTTATCTCTTCGAGCCATCCTTTATTTCTCCAATTTATTTTGTTCATCTCTTTCCTTGCTTTCTATTTCTTACCTTTACTTGCAAACTAATATTTTTAGTTGACAGTTGCATTATTCACTGTGGCACCTGAACTCACTGCATACCACCAACAGTCTGCCTTTACATCTATTGATTACAGTTTCTATATTGATCACTTTACTCCTTCTTCTCATCTTCCTACTTCTTCTGTCTTTCTATCTCTCCTTTCTCATGTTTGCTTAACTTAATCACTCTTCCTATAGCAGTAGTTTTTCTTAACTGATAATGGCATACAGGCTTCTTTTTTTTTTTTTTGATATTTTTTTAATTTGATTTGGTCTGCTTCAAAAACATTGCTTCAAGTTCATTGAAAGAAAGGTATTTTCAAATGAATTTGACATATTTTCTTAATCAATAACAGATTATTCTTGAATTTCCCCTTATCTCAATATTGTATCCACCCCTACATCTCCTTACTTCCTTACAATTCATTTCAACTTTATTGTTCTAGCTCTGAAATTTATACAAATTATTTAATATTTTCACCAATGGCAAAGGGAAATCTTTACAGCCCATATTCCTTCTTTCTTTAATGCTATTAATACAAACATACCCATTAAACTCCTTATCAATAGCTGTTTTCTTTCCACTAAAATTCTCCTCTCGCTAAAGCTTGTTTGGCCAGAATTTACCAATTCAATTTCTTTCTACAAACTGTAAATTATTATTATTATAATACTGAAATATTGAATTTTTTTTTTGTAAATATTACCTCCTGCATTAATAGATTCGCTGTGGTTTTATATCTTCCTTATGAGTGAGAAAGCAAAAGCCGCTGGAAATGTTACTATTTTTGTTATCTTTCCAAATATAGGTTATTACAGCTTGTAAATAGGATCAAAGTGAAAGGACATTCCAAAATTATTCTGTTCTACCATTTCTAGTATTTCTTGAAAGCAAGCTCCCCTTCCCAGCACACTGGAACTTAATTTTCTTTAAATAATTATATAATTTAATGAAGATAATTTTCATCAAATTTCATAAATTAGCTGATATAGGAAAAAGACATTTCACTGTTTTCAACTGTTAATGCACTTTGTTTTGTCTGGTTTATGACTCTGACAGGTTTTGCTTAATGTTATAACACATGGAGAAAAGAATTTTAAAAAATATAAACAATGAATAAATAAACGATGATGTCAATCGTTTCAATGGTTGTGATGATGTGGTGGGGAGGGGGTCTGATTATGAATGATGGTGTCAGTGATAACTATGATGGTGGTGGTGGTGATGATGAGATGATAACTATGATGATGGTGATTATTTTGGTAGCAAATATGGTGGGTTTGATGGAAGTGATGAAAGTGATGCTTATAGATGATGATGACACTGATGATAAAATCTATGATGATGAATGTTTATCATCCTCATTGTCATCATCATCATTGTGACCTTTTTTGTTTGTTTATTATTATTTTCCTCTTCACATCAACTTCGATTATGTTAAGTTAACCTTAACTCTTCCCTTTCAGATGTTTTGTGGCTGATGTTTCTGAGAGTGTTTATCTCCATCTTGTCAGTTGATAACAAATCACAGCTACCTCAGCTGAGGTTCCTATATTCTATCTAGTATCAAATTTATTGTTTGAAAGCCCATGTTACTTTTACTTTCAATTTACGCTAGATAAAGATAGATATGAAACATCACTACTATTAATGCAAACCTTGCTGTATCTTATGTTTTATATGGATTATTAACATAGTAGGTAATTCATTTGAAGTATTATTCTTCATTTGAGTTCTCTGCTGTTACACAATTAGAATAAACGTATTAATTTGTCCTGGTACCCCCAGTCAGTCCGTATTAAATGCTTGTTTCTATTTGACCTTTTTCTCACAGTTAAGGAAAGACAATATTAGGAAGGCTGTTTTGATCTCTATCATGTCTCATAACTTGGTAATTATTGCAGTATTACAGTACTAGCAAGGTAGGATATTACAGGTGTCATCACCAAATTTAAATAATGAAAGAAAGATGTCATAGTTATTACTAGGTTTACTTCCTTACAACTAATAGGTGAGGCATACATCTGTAACATTGATTTCAAATTTTGACACAACATCAGCAATTTCAGAGGAGGGGGTTAGTCAATTACATCGACTCCAGTACTTATTTTATCGACTCAGAAAAGATGAAAGGCATAGTCAACCTCAGCAGAATTTGAACACAGAACATAAAGACAGACAAAATGGTGCTAAGCGTTTTGTCCAGTATGCTGATGACTGCCCCAAGAGCAAATAATAATATGCACATTTGTAATATTATTTGCTCTTAGAGTTGTAAGCTGACAGAGTTGTTAGTACACCAGACTGAATGCTTCACAGCATTTTGTCCATCAGTACATTCTGAGTTCAAAGTCATCTTAGTCTTTCATCCTTTCAGGGTCCACAAAATAAGTACCAGTTCAAAACTGGGGTCAATATAATTGACTCCTCCCCCCTGAACTTGCTGGCTGTGTGCCAAAATTTGAAACCTTTATTTTTTGCTCTTATTTCAAAAACTGATATTTATACAAGTCATTTAATTAACAGTATATCTTGAAGTGAATATAGCAACTGATTAATAGCTTGAAA
The DNA here is from genome assembly GCF_001194135.2 of Octopus bimaculoides. Lineage (NCBI taxonomy): Eukaryota > Metazoa > Mollusca > Cephalopoda > Octopoda > Octopodidae > Octopus > Octopus bimaculoides. The sequence goes on from NC_068991.1 coordinate 51,243,776, forward strand.
TATATTAAGCTAAATACTCCTCAGATGGGTTTAAAAGGTCAACAACTACCTATGGGACTTGAACCATGTATCTTCTGTTACAGTTAGTAGCATGTCTGTCATAGTTAAAGAAGATGTTTGACTTGAGTCTCATGGGTAGTCTTCAGCTTTCTTTCCATCCAAAAGGGCTGTATCCCAATATATTACAAATTATTATTTGCAGCTGTATTCGCTGTGAGACACACCATTAAGTAAATTATTTACATATTTCTAGAGGCTTCTTCATTGATATTCTAAATGTAAACAGATTACTATTTAAATTTACTGATTCATTGTAACCAATATAATATGGAAAAATAGATGTAAAAGATACTAAAGGAAAGTAATATCAAGCAAAAAAGTAACTTTTGGTGGGGGTGGGGGGTTCATATTTGAGGTTAAGAATTCCATTTGAGGTTCAAGAATTCTACAATCAGTTCCAAATATTCTACACAAACATTGGTAGAAAGTAAAATTTTTTATTTCAAAGCCATTTCAGTCATTTCATTTGTTTCAGTTAATACAGCTATTTAGGAAGAATATTTGGGCTGTTTATGTACCTTGGATAGATATAAGTGTAATTGGAGCATACCCTTGACTAAAACTAGTTTGAATAACAATGTTCATAATATAATTTATATATTTAAAATAATACTGGGAAGTTTTCTTCATAGCAAATGATATATATGGAAACTTAACCAGACTTAATGGTAGAAGTAGTTGAAATTCATTTCCATAGACTGGAACAGAGGTTCATGGCACTAAAATACTCAATCGCAACTTTTGCCCAGAAGAGAATATGAATTTCAGTATTTCAAACTAAGGAGCCATCTTCTCTGTGGCACCATGGTACTTATTTACAAAGCAGTGAACATTTCCATTGAGAATTTCTCATTGACACAGCAACAAGAACTCTTGTGACAAGACATAAACTGTTGACATTTCAATGAGCTGGCCATCCAGCCTGCCAGCCAGCAGACTGACATCTAAAACCTCTCCTAGAAGTCATTGTCATAGATATTTGTATTGCTAGGAAAGCTGCAATCACTCTACGCTAAACACATATAGGATAGAGCTAATGCATTAACACTTGTACAACTCATACAAGTTTGATTTGTCAGTAATTTATAACCCTTTAAATTAACTGTTGTAATTTATAACCAATTAAATGGCTACCATCTTTATTGCTTTGTTTCAGTAAACTATCACAACATGAGCATTACCTAGTTTAGTCCATTGCCAGTTTGTGACCACTTCCTTAATTAGAGATGGTTTATATTTCTACTGGTTATGTTGTACTAATTAGTATAAATGATTATTCTGATGATTACCACTCAGGTTGGCTTATAAATGGATGAGTGTGTATGTATGTATGTGTGTGCATGATGATGATGATATATATATATATATATGCACACATATCTGTTTGTTGTCTACACCACCTATCTTCGTCTTTTGTTTTTTTTTGTGAATTCTCCCTATATATATATCAGGTCATTAAGAATGAAATGTCTGATTTTGAACTGAAAGTTTATTTTACTCTGTCTCAACAAAAAGCAATGCAGTTAATCAAAGTATGCATGTAAAATTATCAACAAAATTTTACAATTTTTCTATTTTATTGGAAGCTTATTTATGCCGGCAGTGAAGAAATCTGGAGAGCAAGAGGTGATGAAATCACGAAGGGCTGTTTTGAAGTTTTTTCCTTGCAAAAAGTTGTCTAATGCCTGGAAAATATGATAGTCAGTTGGTGCAAGGTCTGGTGAATATTCTGGATGACAGAGTACTTCCAAATTCAGTTACTGTAACTTGAGTAGCGTTCTTTGTGCAACGTGTTGCTGAGCATTGCCTTCCAAGAGAACTGGCCTGTCTCTATTGACCAATCTTGGTTGTTTAATTGCAAATTCACTCCTCATTTCATCCAACTGGTTGATGTATACATCCACTGTAATTGACTTACCAGATCTCATGAGGCTGTAGTGGATGACACCAGCACTGGACTACCAAACAGACACCATTAACTTTCTTTGGTGAATATTCTTTTTTGGACTGTGTTTTGGAATTTCGTCTCTATCCATCCACTGTGCAGAATGCTTGCTATTGTTGAAAAGAATCCATTTTTCATCACACATAACAATACAATGCAAAAATGGTTCACTTTTATGCTGTGACAGCAAAGAACAAGAAGTTCCAAGACAATGTGTCATTTGATGCCTGTTTAGTTCATGTGGTACCCACTTGTCCAGCTTCTTCACTTTACCGATTTGTTTCAGATGGTCCAATACACTTGGAATCAAAACATCAAACCTTGCTGCTAACTCACGTGTAGTTTGAGATGTATCGGCTTCCACTACAGTTTCCAGCTCATCATTATCCATCTTCGTCTCAGGCCTACCACAAGGCTGATTTTCAAGAATAAAATCACCAGACTGGAACTTCTCAAACTATCGATGTACAGTGTGCTCATTTGCCACATCTTCACCAAACACCTCATTGATGTTTTGAGCTGTCTGGGATGCATTGGTTCCACAATGGAACTCCTATTCATAATCAACATGAATTTTTGATCTACCGATGGGTTCACAAAAGTTGATTTACAAGAGAAAACTCACAATGCAATCAGACACAGTGAATTGCATTTCGAAAAGTGATGATGTAACTCTTCAATGTTGTAAAACAAATAATTGTCATGTTAAAGCATTAGAGTTAACGACTGTCAAAGTTGGTGCATAAAGAAATCGGACATTTCATTCTTAATGACATGGTATATATATATATATATATAT
>NC_068991.1:51246791-51250682 GCF_001194135.2 Octopus bimaculoides
ATATATATATATATATATAGTCCGTTTTCCATGCTAGCATGGGTTGGACCATTTGACTGAGGACTGGCGAACCAGATGGCTGCACCAGGCTCCAATCTGATCTAGCAATGTTTTTACAGCTCAATGCCCTTCCTAACGCCAACAAAATGCTTCCACACCCTAAACTTCGTCTCTAGTTCTGGCATTGACTTGGCTACTAGGGCAAGGTCATCAGCATAGAGGAGCTCCCAGGGACAGCCTATCTTGAATTCCTCTGTTATTGCCAGGAGGACAATATTGAATAAGAGGGGGCTGAGGACTGATCTTTGGTGAACCTTTATTTCTACTGGGAATTCTTCCCTATACTCATTACCAACCCTCACCTTACTGACAGCATCCCTGTACAGGGCTTGCACAGCTCTTACCAACGACTCGTCTACCCCAAGTTTCTGCATTGACCACCAGTTAGGGGATCAGAGGACCCTGCCAAAAGCTTTCTCCAAGTCAACAAAAGCCAAGTGCATAGGTTTATCGTTGGCTAGATATTTCTCCTGCAGTTGCCTTACCAGAAATATAGCATCAGTTGTGCTTCTGCGTGGTGCAAAACCAAACTGCATCTCATCTAGGCTAACTCTCTCCCTAATTAGTTGGGCCCTCTCTGTAACTTTCATCACCTGAATCAATAATTTGATACCCCTATAGTTATTTCTATCTAAAGCATCACCATTTATATATATATATATATATATATATATATATATATACACACACATACATATACATATATACACACACACACATATATATATTGTTTAACACAGTTTGATTTGGCTCCAAAAATAATACATGTCAACACTCACTAAATGTGTTGAGTACGTCTCTCTCTCTCTCTCTCTCTCTCTCTCTCTCTCCCTCTGTATATATATATATATATATATATATATATATATATAGGTAGGGTGAGAGAGAGAGAGATCATTTGCATTTGTCCCAGTAAAACCAAATAGAGTTTAGATGGAAAGAGCTTCTAAAAGAAGATTTTGAAAATATAGATAGCTTTTATATGTATTTGTCTATATACCCATATATTTTCATATTTTATGTTTGTCTATATCCATCTATGTGTTTGTATATAAACCAGCAGTTACTTACATATACATCAATAATTCTATGAATACGTGAATGGTGTCCACAAAATGTAGTGAAAGTTTTATGATTTTCTTTTGTAATTAACCTGCGATACAGTTTTCAATCCTATCCATGCAATGTAGATTTATTGTTTCAGAATATTAGTCTCAGTATAACTACTTAAAACAGTTTACTTAAGATATCATTTCTACAAGTTGTATAGGCAATGTTTAAACATGGCTTCAGTCCAATGACTAAAACCAGTATTGCAGTAACTATAGCACCACTCATCATACTGGAATATCCTGAAGTATGCTGCTCCTTAGAAATATTGTTCATATAAAATTCCAAAAAGATGTTTACTATAAGACTTTGACAGACTTTTGTGTTCTTTTCAACATGGGTGCAGGCATTGTTGCGTGATCTGGGAACAAAGATTATCTTCTATTGCCTCAAGTTGATCTGTCCATTTCTGAGTGAATTTTGGTGGTCAGAAACTGTGTATGTCTGTTTGTGTGTGAGTGTGTGTGTGTCTTTTTGTGATGTATCATCATCATCATCATTTAAGGTTGGTTTTTCATGCAGGCATGGGTTGGATGTTTCAACAAGAGCTAGCAAACCAGAGCACTACATCAGGCCCCAATTGCTTGTTTTGGCATGGGTTTTATGGCTAGATGCACTTTCTAATGCCAACCCCTTTACAGAGTGCACTGAGTGCTTTTTACCCGGCATCAGCATGGGTGCTTTTTACATGGCACCAGCAAGGCTACCAAGTAGCTTGCAAGACAAAGACTTCTTAGCTGAGGGAGGAAGTGGAATCGAGGGAAGTGGCTGTGGACCAGGTGAGAGGTTAGAGTATAGTAGAGGAACAGAGCTAGCTGTCTTACTATAGTGGAAGATACTTGGCTTCCCAGGAGAGTTAGAGAAACATAGACAGACAGAGTGAGAGAAAGCAAAATAGATAGTGTTGGAGATGTATTGGAGTATATCAAGGAAAATTGTCAACAATAGCGAAAAACAGATGTGTTGCAGACCTTCTTTTCTCCCTCTGGCCAGCCAAAATGTAGTGGGCCAGTGGTTGATCTGTTAGAGACCCACAAACCTATAACAAAGTTGTTGTTTACATAATGTTTTATTAACAACTGCTACGTTGTGCATCATTTTCCCCTCTTCAGTCAGTAACGGACATGCAAATAACATCATTGATTCATACTATGCAGGACTATTAGCTAACTTTTTTATTCTTTTATTCTTTTACTTGTTTCAGTCATTTGACTGTGGCCATGCTGGAGCACCGCCTTTAGTTGAACAAATCGTCCCCCCACCCCAGGACTTATTCTTTGTAAGCCTAGTAGTTATTCTGTTGGTCTTTTTTGCCAAATGTCTAAGTTATGGAGACATAAACACACCGGCATCAGTTGTCAAGCGATGGTGGGGGGACAAACACACACACACACACAAATATATATGATGGGCTTCTTTTCAGTTTCCATCTACCAAATCCAAACACAAAGCTTTGCTCGGCCCGAAGCTATAGTAGAAAATACTTGCCCAAGTTGCCATGCAGTAGGATTGAATCCAGAACCATGTGGTTGGTAAGCAAGCTACTTACCACACAACCACTTTACATATATTTGTAGTTGTTTTACTCTAATTCAGCCCTGAGTCAACACAACTGCAATCAAATGCATTTCAACAATACATGTCAAACCTACAATTTTAGGAATGGATGCTGGTAATTATTAGAAGAGAGAGTTTTTTCTAGCAAAGTTATCCAGAAATTTGTTTTAGATTATAATGGTATAACTGGTTCAAAACTATCTAAAAAATCTTTGATGAAATGTTTTTTCTTATTTTATTTTTTATTTTTGTACATCTCAAGTTACATTGTCCTATGTGTTCTTCCTTTTATAATGTTGCTATGTTTGATTTGAGGATGTTTGGTTGCTACTTCTAGCAAGTGAAGCAGCCATGTAGAGGCTACTTTGTTGGCTCACATGTATTTTTCTATGGCTAGTAAGATGGTTTTCACAAATTTGAACATTACAAATGTGTAAGTCACTTGTAATGCTGGAGACCTGGAGGCCTTACATATTGTTAATTACTTGACCATGAATCAACAACAGATTCTGTTTGTAATTGTGCTAAAAGAGAAGGAAAGTAGAATTTTGTGCTTTGTCAAAGAATACAACATACCGGCAACACTTAGGTTTGAACTCATGACTATTCTGGCAGCTTGACCCCACACCTACAGAGCCATGTTTATAAGACCTTCTCTGTCTTCATACAATGCACTACATGTGTGTGTTTGTGTGTGTGTACACACACACACACACACAATATGTTCTTGCTTTAGACAGCTTGCACTTTGTAAAGTAGTAAAAACACCACAAAAATATCACAAAAAACTGCTATTCAGAATTTCACATTCCTGTTCGTTGGACAGTTGTGATTGAGAATGGGACAAGAATTAAGGTTATATGTATAAATATATTATACAATTTACATTGACAAATACACATTTGAATTTGGTTTCATTTCATTGGTTGTTTCAACTGATGGGTTTTTTTTTTTAAGAAACGGTAATATAAATAATAAAATTAAAAATTAAAAGGCTTAAAATTGAATTGTGTAAAATCGAAGAAAACCTTAAATCAAAAATAAATATAACCTTAATTCTTATCCCATTCTCAGTCACAACTCCTGGTGAATGGGAACGTGAAACTCTGAGTAGCAGTTTTTTTGTGATATATTTGTGATCCTCCGGTATTTGAGTACTATTTT
>NC_068991.1:51250839-51266618 GCF_001194135.2 Octopus bimaculoides
ATATATATATATATATATATACTTCATTGGTATTAGAAGACTTGTTACTCTTGTGAGAAAGGTATCTGGGTACCCAGTAGAATTAAAAACAAGACCTGTAGAAGGGCAGGTGAGCTCCTTGTGGCCATCCTGTTGGGGAGAGGCAATGGCAAACCACCCTCATATCTATGCCAAGAAAACACTATGAGAGAGTCAGAACAAAATAATGCTAAGGCTTCATCTGGTGGGAGAACTTGTGCTTAACCAGGAAAATCTTTGTTGTAGTGTCATCAATGCTCTGCAAAGCATGTGATACATGATGGTGAAGACAATTAGAAGACTGATGCATTGGGTAATCTTACTATTTTAGAATTATGTAGAATTTTAATATAGAGCAAAATAGCCTATAAAGTGCACCCCTAAGTAAAGAACTGATTCATGAATATTTGTCTGCTTATCTATTATTCGTTACTTTCATTAATCTCTCTCTCTCTCTTTCTCTCTCACTTTCTACTTTTCTATCTCTGTTTTTCCCTCTCTCTTTTTCTCTTTCTATCTCTGTTTGCCCGTTTCTCTTATCTTTCCTTGGTTGCTTTAGTAATCAATAAATCTGATGTAGAATATCAAAATCAAACATGCTACTGTAGCTTATCATCATCATCATTGTTTTACATCTGCTTTCCAAGCTGACACGGATAGGACAGGTTGACTGGGAACCGGCAAGCTGCAGGATTGCATTGAGCTCCAATGTCATCTTTGACATGGTTTGACATTGGAACTCGTCACAGTCCTACACCTTAATTAAGTTACAATAATATCTTATACTCATGTAAGATTGAAGATTAATACTACAAACAGGTATTTTATCTCCTTGCATAGTCATTAGTTATTTTGTGTGAATTAGAGATGGAAAAGGAATGTCTTAAGTCCACAAACTAGTTTTAATTACTGAAGTTAATTTACTATGATGCTTATGACATTGAGAAAGAAAAAAAAAATCAATCTTATCCCACCACCTCTACCTTACCTTTATAAACTTGTGGCTTTATGCTTCAGTAAAAGATTAATTTAAAACTGATGTTCATTTTATCAAAGATTTTTGGATAGTTTTCATTATAATCTAAAACAGGTATTCTCAACTCCTTTTTATCTATAGATCCCTTTGATTACTATTGTATTCAGGTGGAAATCCCACCCATAGCCATTCAATGTTTAAAAACTAGTTTTATAGTAATTGCTCTCAAAATTCTTATTTTGTTTTTCACACATTAACTTCTGTAGGTTGAACTAGGTAAAATGGTAGAGAAAGAAATCCAAATGCTTCTTGCAATACATAGCAATACATACTAAAGCAAAATTTTTACAGGGGTCCTTAAAATACTATTGTGGATCCCCAGTTTACTCTTTTGTTGCATGAACCCTCCAAAATATCATATGGTCCCCCAAGGGCCATATGGACCATGGTTGAAAAGCACTGATCTAAAACATATCTGGATAATTTTGCAAGAAAAAAAACTGTCTGTCATAATAATTACCTGCTTCCATTCTTACAATTATAGGTTTGACTTGTATTGTCCTCTTTTTACCACACCGTTTGAGATGTTATTTCATTAATACATCTATTTAATCACATCCATTATTGTTATAAATAATGTTTGAAAGATCGTTATACCTTCAGCTAATTGAGAACATGTAATTAAGAACCAGATTATGATTCTGAGCTTTTTTTAGACTCTCTTCATGGGAGCCTATATTTGCCACCTGATCTTGCACTCAGCTCTAAAACCTTATAAATAACACTGTGTAATGTTCAGAAAGTGATGATGATTTGGTAAATATCAATGAAATTAATCACCCTCTAATTTATGTGGCTGTGGAGATTGTTTTTGATCAACATCTGATAAATATATATTATGATAGGGTGAGGGTTTAAGGAGACAGCAAAACAGAATAGTCTCATTCCTGATCACATGCTCTGATTAACTCGGGTTTTAACATGCATAAAATGTCTGTTATTGTTTCACCTTGATAGGGATTATACATTTCTGTGTTAAACATCTCATTTAAATCTGTGTCACTGTAATTAATAGCAAATAATGAAGATTATCAACAATTGTTTTCACCTTGACAGGTTTTTTTTCTTTGCATCTATTTAATTAATTATTCTTCTAATAGCTCTAAAACAGCCAACATACTAACGATGTTTGATGTTTTGTGACTATCAACTTTACTAATTTCCAGAGAGGAAGACAAGGAATATGTGACATTCATTCTTTTTTCATGACATTAGTGATATAAGCCATAAATTAAATGTTAACAGCTAACACAAGCCATCAGGTCCTTAATGGTTCAACAAATCCCTGTTGCTGCCCCTTTTAATTTTTAAACACATTAGACTTCAGAGTTGCTTCCCTTACTTTTACAGACAAGAATTATCATCACTACTAATGGCTTTTCTTTCCATTGTGAGTGTAATTTTAAGTGACTGAACAATTTTTTTCTCATTACATTCTGTTAACATCTAATTAAATATGTTATTCACGCAATGTACAATCTCAGGAAAATTTCCCATGTCATAACAAGTTCTTTGACACATGAAACACAGTTATGTAGAAACTTCATAAACATAGATGTTTCTATCTAAAATATTTTCTGTGAAAAGTTTTTACAATGTAAAACAACAACAAAAAAAGCCATGAATACAATCATCATCATCATCATCACCATCATCATTTAAAATCTGTTTTCCATGACGGCATGGATTGGATGGTTTGACAGGAGCTGGAAAGGACACCAGCCACATCAAGTTCCATGGTCTGTTTTGGCATGGTTTCTATGGTTGGATGCTCTTCCTTTACAATGTGTACTGGGTGCTTTTTTATGTGACATCAGCATGAGTGCTTTTTATGTGGTACCAGCACCAATGCTTTTTATGTGGCACTAGCGCCAGAGAATTTTACATGGCACCAGTGCCAGTGCTTTTTTTTCATGAAACTATCACCGGTGCTTTTTACACTGTTTCAGCTAATTTTACTCTTGGCATCATAGCACTCCAGTTCAAAGTAGAATGACTGAGTATTGAATACACCTTCCGAAAAATACCCTCCTAATATCCATGCCTATATTTCTGAATTAACACAATTAAGATTTTAGCCTGTTGACCTTGCCTTTTGTTTTTCTAGTTCTTGCAATATCTTTATAAGTCTATTTTCTGATTATCTTTCTGTAGAATTATGGTATAGCAGTTAAAAATTTTGAAACTTTCATTAGAAATATAGTTTCTTGCTTTAAATTTAGTCTTTGGCAAATGTATAGGAAGGAATAGGATACCAGTAAACAATTGAAGTGTTGGTTAAATGGTGGCTACTTTTGTTTTGGCTTATCTTCTTATTGGCTATTTCTCATCAAGTATTTGGGGCAGGAATTGATTTATAGTTAGTCAAGTAAAATACTTGCATGGAAAATTATGTGTTTTCCTTAAAATTTTAGCAAAATATTGCAGGATTTTGAACACATAAACAAAAAGTAGAAAAAAGACAATCTCCTCTTAAACCTCACAATTATTGTAGGGATGTGAGGAATCTTTTATTCATATCTGCTGTAAAGAATTTATTGTATTTTTGATTAATTCTCACATATTCATTTCATAATTCCCATTTCTCATTTCTCTGTCTATCTAATTGTGACAAATATTTACGATAGCTTTTTTTTAAAAAAAAAAACAACATAATTTTTATTTCATTAAAACATTTAAATACAAAGAAACAGGAAGAAAGAGAGATAAGAAAAGAAAAGACGGAAAAGGAAAAAAGGTGGAAAGAGGGAAAACAGTGGAAGATGGAAGGGGAGAGGGATTTCCACATGCCCCAAAACAAATGGTGTCTTCAGGCATCCCCTATGGTAATAACCATGATGGTGTTGCCACAGAGAATGGTCAGTGACACTCACTACAGCAGCCACTCCACCTTGTATTGTAGGGAATTAGTAATAACCTAGTCACTATAAGTAAACAGAAGTATGTGAAGTGCCAGAGTACATAGTTGGCAGTCAGAGATAATCATGTCTTTACTAGTTTTACTAAGTATACTGGAGTGGGCATTATAACAATCTAACATTTTTAAGGATTATAATAGTGGCAACAAGGATTTAAACATCTCACGAGGAATTAATGAACTTGACGAGGATTTAAACAACTCATGAGGAATTAATAAACTCTACAAGGACTTTAACAAACTCACAAAAGCTTTTGTTGTGTGAATTTTATGCAAAAAAAAAAAATTGTAACAAATTATGGAAAATTTGTTGGTTGGTTTGCTCAAGTTGCAAAATCAGCAACAACAACTGAAAGAACACCAACAACAATTAGTATTGCAACAACAAATGCTGCAATTAATAAGGTTGTCAGGAAATTCAGAAAAAGTCTTCTAGCCAGACTATGTTGTGCACTCCAAAACAGAGTTCAAATATGAACCTGATGAAGGAGTTACCTTCGAAGCATACTACAGAAGATGTGAGTAATATTTCAAGAAAGAATGTGAAGACTGGGATGATGAGATGATGTACTTAATCTTGAAAAAACTGGTGACAACAGAACATAAACAATACAGTAATTTTGTACTCCCAAGAAAACCTTTGGGAATAAACTTTAATCATACAATGTATATTGTATAAAATTTTCAGTATAAAAAGCTCATTGTGCAACACGTGTTAGAAGTATCTGAACATAAAGAAAATCAATGACAAGGTCTACGTCACATATGCTGATACAGTAAACAGGGAATGCGAGAAGTTTAAACTGGACGAATTAATGCCCGATATGTTCAAATGCCTGACTTTTACTCAGGGACTTACTGCTGAAAAGGATTCAGAAGTTAGAACTAGAATTCTCATAAAGCTGGAACAAAACCAGAATGTAACCCTACAGCAAGTGTCAGAAGAATGTGAAGGATAGTCAAATTAAGACATGACACAGTGGAAATTGAACGTAAAGATTGTTTTCAAGTAAAGCAAGTGTGAAATAATCAGAATAGAGATAAAGTGTTTTCTAAAAAACACAACAAAAATCAGGAAATAAACCCATGTTTTGCATGTGGAGGTATACACCTGAGAAAAAATTGTCCATTAAAAAAAATGGAGTGCTTTTGTTGTTATAGGACATATAAAGACACACTGTAGAACAAAGATGATAAAATGTCAGAACAAAGGAAAAATAAATAAATAGTATGTCATCAGAAAAAATTTGCAATATAACGATGAGAAAATTCATGAAGGTGAAAATCAGAAATACACGTGTTAAAATGCAGTTGGACACTGGTAGTGATATCACCATTATAAACAGAAAAACTTGGAAATATGTCAGTAAACTGAAATTAATTAAATCAAAAAAGGTAGCTCTTGGTGTTATGGGGGAAAAGATTACATTTTTTGGGGGTGAATTTGTGTGTAATGTAACATTTCGAGGTCAAACAAAAAAAGGCTAAAAAGTTCAGTTAATTTATTTGGCACAGAGTGGATGGAATGATTCAAAGTGTTATATTCAAAATATAGTTGGTTCAGTCAAAGTTTCAAATGTGGCTGAGGGACTGAAACAAAAAATTGCAGTAGAACAGAGTGGAACACCTACATGTATGTAAGCCAAGATGAAATTAAAAATTGCCCACGATAAAAAAATAAACATTGTTCAAAAGTAGATATTCTATGGTTGAAATTACATGTCGATTTTGCTGGTTCTTTAAACAGTTCTTACTACTTAGTGTAGTGGTAGTTGATAGATTTTTCGAAATGACCTGAAATCTGAAAGTATTAAAAACCAACTTCCTCAACTGTGATAAATTTTTTACATGAATTGTTTGCAAGGTTTAGCATCTCAGATAAGATAATGTCTGACAATGGAATGCAATTTGTGTCTAGTGAATCTAAAAAGATTTGTGAAACATTCACAGTAGAACATATCACTACAGCGCCATACCATCCCAGATCTAATAGATCAGGCAGAATGCTTTGTCGATACCTTCAAAAGAGCCCTAAGAAAATTAAACAAGGAAGTCACGGATGAGGTAGCAAAGTTGGTGAAAAAGTGTATATGTGGGCATGCAGGAATGGAAAGCAGAGTTGGGAAGATGGTGTAATTACCAAATGCATAGGTAAAATGATGTATTGGGTTAAAAATATAGAAAAGGCATACAAAAGAGACACAGGAACCAACTGAAAAAGAGATTCGTGTAAAGCAAACCAAAGAAGTTGGAGGAACCGATGGAATGGTTGTACAAAACGTTTCAAGCACCAACACCACTGCAGGTGATTGAACCCAGGCATACAAGTGAGAGGAAAAGAAAACAAACGGAGTTCTTGAAAATAGATGCCAAGTGTAAAAAATATGAAATTGTATAGAAAAGAAAAGGGAGGTGGGGTGAATAAAAAAAATTATTGATAAATAAAATGACACTTCCTAAGAAAAACTTAAGAGGGGAGAATTGGTACACCCCTCCCACGAGATGAATAGAATAACCTAGTCACTATAACACCTTGTGGGGCTCATTTCTCCACTGGGCTGCCCTTATCCCTATTTTGCAGAGGAAATCAGTAGTACAGGGTGCTTTTAACATCTTCACCTGATCTAAATGTTCTTCACATGAGTCCCTGAAGAATCAATTAGAGACTGTGTATACTGCTATCATGATTTAACCATCCAACATTAACCATTTGCACATGCATGCATATGCGCATACACACACGCACGCGCACATGCTACTGTTTTTCTTTGGTTGGTTTATTGATTGTTCTAATGTCAGTTCCGACATCTAAGAAACTACTAAAAGTAAGAAGTTCAATGTTTGAATGATTTTAAAGTTAAATGAGAAAAAAAATGGTTTCTTTCTATTTTTGAGAATTTTGTTTTGGCTGATTAGTATGCAGATCATGTTTACATAATGGGTGTTTATATGTTGGACAACTCATAGATTAAAGTAAACCTGAAATTAGTTATATAAAAAATGAAATGTAACAAAAATAAGTTCAGATATATGGTCACATACGACTCATGTTTATCTTGATACCAGAGGTTAAAAGAGGAGTAAAAATACATATAAAGCCTACTCTTTTTGTTTTTATTCATAAACTTTTATATTGCTATATGGCCAGATACCATCTCTAATTTCATAATATAGAAGGTGAGTGTACCTTCAGTGTAGTCCCACATATATTACTAGTATTTTAATTTCCACCCATGGTGGTGCCATGTAAAAATCACTCATGCTGGTGCCATGTAAAAAAAAAAGCACCCAGTACACTCTGTAAAGTGATTGGCATTAGGAAATGGAGCCTGGTGCTGCTCTCGCCAGCTTACCAACTCCTGTCAAACTGTCCATCCCATGCTAGCATCATGATGACAATGATGATGATAATGTTTGCATTCAAATAATTTCTGTTGTTTCTTTGTTAAAGCAAAAAACATATGCAAGAGATACAGCTGCTATTTCTAGCAGGATGAGTAACCATGTAGAGACTTGCTCAGTGTTTTAGTCTCCATGTTTGTGCCACTTTTGTGTTCATAACATATCTAGTCTAATAACATGCATAAACTAAATGCTTTGCTTGCCATCTTTGGCCATGTGAAAATTATTGTTTGTTGAAACCAAAACTAGAAACATGCTGGAGGCATGCTTTTATTGATCTTTAACTGGGTTGTGTGTGTGTGTGTGTGTGTGTGTGTGTTTCTACTTCGAATGTAATAAATTCAGCTGCAAAATTTTCTTTTTCAAATGTATCTTTTTCTATTATTATCTAACCCTTTAGTTGCCATATTTCTGTTGAAATACACTACCATTGGTTCAATTCATTTTGAAAATAATGCAGAATCTAGTAAAGCACTTTGTCATTATGAGACAAGTGTTTGATATATAGAATTAAAATGAAATTTTGACAGAAGCTTTGAATTAAGATCATTGTAAACAGGAAGTTTATATCTGAGAACCAGAAGGCAGTCTCAGGAAGGTTGATAACAAAAGAGTTAAGAGCCAATATACAAAAAAAAACATAAGTAATTTTTTCTGCTCCACCCCACCCCTTCCCATGCTCCCTGACAGCCACATGTATATATTACAGTGTACTGCTAATATTATTTGTACCTGTTTTATATTTGCTGCATCATTTATCTAAAATTACGATGGGTTCCCAACCTGGTAGAACAAAACTATTCATGAAGATAATGTCTTCAAGCTGTATTGTTTAGCTAGAGAGAATCCTCTCTTCCCAAATTAATTTAACTCTACAGATAATTACATCTCTAATGAAATCCACTGCTTCTGTATTCCATTTACTTTTGAAGCAAACAAAAATTTGGAGTGATTTAGTAAAATAATTTACATTTGTAATTATTAAGCTAATTTTAGGAATATAAGTAACGACAGGTCCTTACATAGATATTATAATGGAATTTAAATACGAACCCTTTAAAACAAGATGGTTTGAATCATAGATGCTATCTCGGGCAAGTTGGTTTTGCTATTATGGTGCTCTTCTTCTTACCTTACTTAAAGCTCTGTGTAAAGGATCTGTCTAACAATTAAGTCTCTCTCAATAATAGACACAGAACTCTGCCTGTGCTGACAGGCTGTCACCGAGCAGATTACTGATTACTGGCCACCTTGTCACCATAACATAATGCACCAACATTAAAAGCTCAGCATTTGTTTTTAAAGGCTGTTTTTTAAAGTCTAATAGAATATTCTGTACATTCTATTTCACCACCCACAGTCTGCATACAGGGATACAAACGGTTAAGAGATTCTCTTTGTTTGCATGTGGTTGTAATTCCAATGTGTGTCATCTTGGACATGTCTTGTTTGTTATAGCTTTAGTTTGACAAGTGGAAACTGTGAACAAGTCCATTGTATATTTTATGAGTGTGTGTATCTACAATGACTTGATTAATAAATCTGTGCATCAAACAAAACTACTTTGTAGTATTAAGTTATCAAAATTACACCTCAGAGGTAGACATAACCAATACCAGTCAAAATACCAAGTTGATAAAATAGTCCAAAGACCCTGTGGCCATCTCCCACCAACAAGTACACAGTCCAGTGACTAAAACTAACAAAACAATATACATACATTTACATGATCCAGAGTCTATTCTCTTTATGCTTTATTCCTCTCTCACTGACAATATAATGTTTTTACTGAAATAATTTAAAGCTTCTCTGTATTCTATAACTGCCATTTTGATAGTGTTTTTTTTTTTTTGTGTGTGTGACTAAACAGTCCAGTCTTTGATTGATACATTTTTCTGGTGCCAAATAAAGACGGATCAATTCTTAAAATGTGTGGCTTCAGACTTTGCATTTCTCTTACCTGGCTTCATATTACAACCATATATATATATATATTTTCCTTTCTTTGTCACTTTCGAATGTGGGTTCAGTTTATTGTTAGTGGCTTGGGGATCTTACGTGCCATTGTTATGCCTTTGACTATTTAACACACACACACACACTAACCCTAACACACACACACACACACACTAACACTAACACATACACTAACACACATGCTAACACTAGCACACACACACACTAACACTAACACCCACACACCCACAAATGCACACACACACACTAACATACACACATGCTAATGTAAGAACATTGTATTTACCTTGTAGTCATTGTCTCTCACAGATTTGTCAGCCCTTTTTACAGACGCCATAATTATGATGGTTTCCTTGTTTTGTATTTACAGGAAGAAAGCCACTCACCCACCCTTGAACAAACCCCTGACAGCGACATTACATTTGAAAGGCTCCACACTGAAGTATCCGACTCACAGAATATGGCATCTGCTCATAGAAGAAGGGCTACAACCAACTCTGCTGATGCTTCTGGTATGTATGGCGATGGTGCTGTTTCTAACTGCATCCAACAAGACCAAATGAATGCAGTTAACCGCAGCATGGATCCCAGATCTGCTTCTCCTGCTCTTCCTCCTCCCCCGCCCCTCCCACCTGGCTTTCCGTATGATAACACACCCGAAGAGGAGTTTCCTCTTCCACCGCCAGACATGGCAGACGACGGTGGCGGAGGTGACACGACGGGAGGCCCACCTCCGCCGCCGCCACCACCCCTGCCTCCTCCTTCGCCGCCACCGCCCCTCCCTCCACCTCTACCCTCACTGACACCCGACACTTATTCGGCCAGTGTGGACACCGCAAATTCCGGCCGAGAAAGTCGTGATAGTGATTGTACAAGTGCTAATAGCGTGCAGTTCACTCCTCCGCCACCTCTTTCTTCGACGCCACCTCCTCCTCCACCTCCTCCTCTGCCCAGCAATGATGCAAGCACGATGCCATACTGGAACGATCCTGCTGAGCAGTCACCCTCCCCAGCTTCTTGTGTAACTAGTACCATTATTCCTAATACTGTTGATGCTGCCACTAATCCAACTCCCTCTCCCCCTACTTTTTCTACCAAATCTACTAGCCCTACTACCAAGCATGTTACTACTACCACTCAAACAACTTGCGCAGATAAGTCAATCCAGGCCACTCTTCCTGATCCATGCTATTCTGCTGAAATCTATATGCAATCTGCATTTTGTCCTGTTGCAGCTTTGTCAATGGAGAGTCCACCAACACTACCACCTCCACCACCTCCACTAATGGTTAATGGTATTGCACCTTCACCTCCTTTACCCCCACCACCTCCACAACAGCCAACAGATGCACAGGATCAGCAAAGGACAGCAGTTAGTGTCACAAATGGCAGCAGTAACCAGACATTAAATTCTGAAGATCCCGACAGTCTGTTGCAGCAAATATCATCAAGCAACAGTATTGGCCAAAATCAAAAAATCTCTCTCAATATTGATCAAACCAAACGGAATTCTTCTTTACTTCCGGCAAATGGGACTGCTGATACTAACAGACACATAGGCAACGATCTTCAAGAAAACAAGTTAATTCTGCCAAGGGAAAACTTAAAAGATTCAAACCGTCGCTCATACCTCACCGGAGATTTGTCCCCTGAAATGATTGAGAGTTTTACAAGCACAGGGTCCACAGACCAGGACCAGGTCTACTACGACATTGTGGAGTATGCTGAGAAACATTTCAATGACCACATCAAGGAATCTACAGGGACTGTTATGAAATCATTAAAGAAGAGAAAATCCATGCAGGTAAGTTCTATTTTGTTATTCACTATTTATATGTAAAAATATTTGATAAGAAATTCACAAAGTTCTAGTTGAATTATTAAAATGAATATAAAATTAGATCAGACCTCCATTATATTACAGTTTATATTCTTTCCTAATTTCTTAAATGATTTACAAGAATCAACATTAACCCTTTTGTTAACATATTTCCACTGAAATACTCTGCCTTTGTTTCAATTAATTTTGAAAATAAGGAAGAATTTTGTAATATAACTTTATCATCAATAAGCTGGTGTTAGGAACATCAATTAATTTGATATTTTGATGGAAGGTTTTGATTTAGATTTGCTTCAAATTGAGAAGTTTGCATCATAAAACTAAGAGCCATCTCAGGCAGGTTGGTCTCAAAAAGGTTAAAGAACCATCTTAGTCATGTGCAAGTTTTCTTTTTCTATCAACATATGTAACATTTTTAAACAGGTTGTACACCAAACATCGGCAAAAATCCTTGATAACATTTTCCATTGGGTTATTGAAGGATGCTGTGCAATGAACTAGTTTTATTGCATGGCAGCCACACATTAATAACATGGCCATAACTTTGCTCAAGTGTTAGGTTTCTTCTTTAGTAAACACTCATCACTGGCTCTTAGGCATTTATTTGATCCTCTTAGAAGAGGCTCAAATATTAGACATGTATGACCCTGCTCACATGTCTGAAATGGAGCAGCTGACAAAGCTTTTAGATCACATCCAAGAAAAGGTCATCTGATTGATTAGCAAATATTTACTCTCCAAAACAATAATTACTAACCAGGTAGGTGCAGGAGTGGCTGTGTGGTAAGTAGCTTGCTTACTAACCACATGGTTCTGGGTTCAGTCCCACTGTGTGACACCTTGGGCAAGTGTCTTCTACTATAGCCTCGGGCTGACCAAAGCCTTGTGAGTGGATTTGGTAGACGGAAACTGAAAGAAGCCTGTCGTATATATGCATATAATTATATGTATATGTGTTTGTGTGTGTATATGTTTGTGTCTGTGTTTGTCCCCCCAACATCGCTTGACAACCAATGCTGGTGTGTTTACGTCCCTGTAACTTAGTGGTTCGGCAAAACATACCAATAGAATAAGTACTAGGCTTACAAAGAATAAGTCCTAGGGTCGATTTTCTCTACTAAAGGCGGTGCTCCAGCATGGCCACAGTCAAATGAGTGAAACAAGTAAAAGAGCCATGGACCTTCTCAGTCTCTTCAAACATTATTACAATAATTCCTGCTCCTTTGAACCAACAATCTATTTTCCAACTTCTGCTATCCTTACTTTATCTCATCTCTAAAATTATATGCTGAGCCCTTTGCCCAAATCCTTCTAAAACTGCAACCACATGGAATTTCTTCTCATTCTACATTTTCCAAACAAGCTGTAATCATCCAAGTTAGATATCATTTCAATTAAGCTAATCAATCTGAGATGGTCTTTATTTTCTATGGATACTGACCTTCGATGTAGTAAAAGAATGTACCTCACACATTCTTTGAATATGTCATTAGATTATTAACTGTAAACTTATGTAAATAGAGTTTATCAAAATTAAAACCTATTACATAATTAACCCCTTTATGACTGATTATTTTGCTATAAATATTTTTTTATTCCATGATTTCTTTTGCATTGTTTTGTGAAAAAAATATATGAGAAAGATTCAAAGCAGATTATAATTGTTCTTATAATTTCAATCTTTTATTAATTGGTGTAAAAAAGAAAATTATTTTGAATCTGTAAAATAAATACATTTGATAAAAGTTTCTACTCTGTCTGCCTCTCTTTCTCTCCCTCTCTTTCTCTCTCTCTCTCTTTCTTCTTTAAGTACTGTAGTAGGATGATGCTCTTGCCAAATAAATGATGTGGAAAAGAGTTTGTTATAATTTTAGGAGTGGGCCCTCTCTTTCCCTACTAATTAGATCTACTTGAATAGTATCCAGGTACCTGACTGAATGAAACATTTAACAAGCACTCCCAACCATCCTGTGGGGGCATGTTGGACAAATATGTGAACTGCTTTTAAATATGATTGACAGCTGTAGCAGAATTGATTGCTTCTTTTAGCAAGTGGAGTGACTAAATAGATATGGCAATTGGTCTAATGAAAGAACATGGAACTAAAAAGATAGAATTTAGAAATGTAGTGAGTTGTATTTTTTAAAGTATGAGAAAAGCAGAGATCAACCAAATATTGAGTTTCTTGTGTTTAAAAGAACGGGGAACAATTTGTCAAAATCTAGAAACCCTGCTCAGCACAAACTTATATACTTTATATTCAGACAATTTATTTACTGAATACTTTGAACATACATAATACATACATACATACATGGATGCATACATGCATGCATATATATATTTATATATACATATTCATTAGATACATGTACATGCGCATATATTAATATGTATATATCTACATATATATATATATATATATATATATATATATATATATATATATATATCTTCATTCATTCAGACAAATACCTTTATATTGAACACACATACATGTGCACACACACACACATACACACGCACAACACACGCACACACATTCACACAAATACCTTCATATTGAACATATATTATATATATGTATTCAGACAAATACCTTTCTATTGAACATTTATATTCAGATAAATACCTTTTATCTACTGAATACTGGAACATTTTCTATTCTCATGCTGAACTGTAACATTATTCGTTTCTCTTCTCTTTTTTCTTTGTGTTGTTTCTTGAACACTTGTAAATATGCACATTATATTATTTTCATGTAGAGATGAGCTAAACAATGGCTCTATCTCATGGCTCATCTGCTTAATTTAGTCTTTTTCACTTCTGTTTGTCAATGATGTTACATAAAAAAAAAGCCCAAAAAGCATGAATAGGAAAAGGGTTTGAAAGTCAAATTGTTGAGAGATGTCTATGTTAAACAGTAAATCTAGCTTTAAAGGGTTTTCTGCAATAATCAATATTAATACATAAGCAATTTCTATGTTTTATTAATAGAATATTTTTGTGAATATTATGATTGTATTGATGTTTGTTTTGTTGTTATTGTTATTATTATTGTTTAACCTCAGATCAACTCTCACAAAGCAGAACTATGATCAAAACACATTTCTACTGTAACTGTTCTGTCATCTTCTCCTTGGTCTATGTAATCTAATTTGTCCATCCTATTTTACACTGCTTAGGTATGATTTGAGGGAGATTTGATTGGCATTTCTAGCAAAATCGAGTACATCTTATAGCTCTTTCATTATGTTTGTTATGTGTAAAGGTTACATAACAAAACAATCATTATTCAAAATTACAATTGAACGAGTGATTAAATTTTCAGTGATTTAAATTGAATTTTATGTTTTGTTAGGCTTGTTTATAAATTTTATATCAACAGACACGTTGTTGATAATATATGTGTGTGTACATTTGAATATGCGTGTGTGTATGTACAAACAGAGAGAGAGAGAGAGAGAGAGAGTTAGTGGTTCACTGAATTTGTGACAGCTGAAGTGACAAGTAAATATCTAATGTGATACTGAACAAACATTTTGAGGGCTCATAAAGCTCTACTATTCCAGTTTTCTCATGATTATACGCCTGGAAATTGTATACAGGCACATATGCACAGACATACAGTCACACACACACACATGTACATAAATATATATATGTATATATATATATATGTGTGTGTTTGTATACACCTGTGTGTGTCTGTGTGTATATACATATATATATATATATATATATAGATATATATATATATATATATATATGTATATAATTTTCAGGATCTGATAGAATCAAGGAATTTATGTAACAAAGGCACCTGAAGAAAACATTTTTTTGCATGATGTAATAGTTTTATTCACCAATAAGGAACATGTATGAAACAGGTGTAGTGAACCTCAACCATCTGTTTTATTGTTTACATACATATATATATATATATATAGATATATATAGATACATAAATGCGTGTGTGTGTGTGTGTGTGTGTGCACGTGCATGCATACATGCATGTTTATGTGTGTGTGTGTGTGTGTGTGTTAATGTGTTACAAGAAGTCAGTGAAAAGCAAAACTGAACCATGGAGTATGTCAGAGTTTAGTGATCTGATATGAAGCTTCTGATCCAAGAGATGAGAAATGGTTGGCACCTGAAGATAGGAAATTTTTATCAAAGATTTGCATGATAGCCATGCTTGAAGACTTTGCTGATAGCTAAGACAACAATATTTCTTTTACTGAACTTCTCTAATGTGAGATCCCACTGTTGAGTGACTTAAGAGTGTAGACCATTAGTGAATCTGGCTTTGTGAAAGCCATACTGCTGGTCACTGAAAAGTGAGAAATTGTGAAAACATTGCATAATTTCATTGTTAATGATTGTTTCCATTACCTTAAAGATGTTAGGAGTGACTGACAGAGGATGATAGCTGGTTGGGTGAGAGGGGTTATCTTTCTTTCAATTGGTACATACTGAAACAAGCTTCTATATGTTTGAATACATTCCTGTAGAAAGTGAGAGAATAAAGGATTTGTTGAGCATAGAGACAAGATCTGGTGTGCAATATATACATATATATATATATA
>NC_068991.1:51267432-51278421 GCF_001194135.2 Octopus bimaculoides
ATATATATATATATATATATATAAGACCCCATCTTTTTTTGTACATATCTTATTCTCTTCTTCATCTTTGTTCATTTATAACACAGCAGCATTTGCTGCTGAAGCTATTAAATTAAACAATATTATTGATAAGGTGTCAAAGTGTCAAAATTGTGATGATTTTTGGTTGATAATGGATGAGGGATCATCATGTTTATGTCCTTTGTGTGTGTTATTTTTTACTGTATGTTCCCCTGTTGTCTTTCTGTGTAACATTTTACTATCGTGTGTGTGTATACAGAGGGAGAGAGAGAGATGAAAGTTCCTTGGGCCGTAAGCAATTCTAGATAACCTGTAAGATGTGGTGAATGATGGAATTGGTATGTGCTACTGCAATTTTATCATAGACAGGGGCTATACTGTTGATGTATTCATGTAACATGCCTGCTTTTGGCTATTCCCAGCTTTGAATTTTGGGATATTTCAGCAGCCAGGATGTTGGTGTTTGGTTGTGACTAGTGAGTGATATCTCTGGGATGTGGGATGCGCTATTAATATTGCTTTCAACATTAATCTAATTTTGTTGGAATTTTTGTATCAGATGAATGTGCTATTACTAATGTTCTCCCATCAAGTCTTTATATTACCTGGTTCTTATTGTAAATTAATGTTGAGGTAAGAGGAAAGTGTTGTACTTGCGCACAAAACTAGATGATGGAAGATAGAAATTATATTACTACCTCACACAGAACACACAGATAATATAAACACAAGTCACAAACAAAAAAGTATTTCCCAAATGCTGAAACAAAACAGCCAACATTAAAAATTGGAATTGGGTGGTAATGCCACCATTAACAAAGTATTGTGTACGCACGCGCGCGCACACACACACACACGCACTTTATTCAGATTAGACTGTCAAGATCTAGGAATTTTGATGAATCTAAGAACTTTACCAAACACATTATAAAAAATTCATTAGAAAAATATGAAGAATTTTAATGTGTGTGTAAAAAAATAGAAATTGTGTACAGAGATCTGCTATAAATATTTTTATTAACCATTTTGTGAACATTTTTCTCACAAGAATATTTTCTGTCATTATATTTTAATTTTCAAAATAATCCGGAATTATGAGAAATTTTGTTAAATAACAAAGTTTAAACTTAATAAAAGTGAAATGTTTATTAATTATTGAAATCTAATATTTTCTTTTATGCGATGCTGTGATTTCAGTTTGAGATTTAAATTTAACTTTGAACATTTAAATTGAGGTGATTTGAAGCTGGTCAGTATTGAAATGGTTAAGACTTTTGGCCATGTGTCTTCTACTATAGCCTTGGGCTGACCACAGACTTATGAGTGGATTTGGTAGACAGAAACTGAAAGAAGCCCATCATATAGGTGTGTGTGTTTGTCCCCTACCACCACTTGACAACTGGTGTTGATCTGTTTATGTCCCCATAACTTAGCAGTTTGGCATAAAAGATCAATAGAATAAGTACCAAGCTTAAAAAATAAGTGCTGGGGTTGATTTGTTTGACTAAAACATTTCTTCTAGGTGGTGCCCCAGCATGGTCAAAATCTAGTGACTGAAACAAGTAAAAGAATAAAAGAATGGCTTAGAATGGTGCAGGAGTGGCTGTGTGGTAAGTAGCTTGCTTATGAACCACATGGTTCCGGGTTCAGTCCCACTGCGTGGCATCTTGGGCAAGTGTCTTCTACTACAGCCTCAGGCCAACCAAAGCCTTGTGAGTGGATTTGGTAGACGGAAACTGAAAGAAGCCCATCATATATATGTATATATATATATGTGTGTGTGTGTTTGTGTGTCTGCTTGACAACCGATGCTGGTGTGCTTATGTCCCCGTCGCTTAGCGGTTTGGCAAAAGAGACCAATAAAATAAGTACTAGGCTTACAAAGAATAAGTCCTGGAGTCGATTTGCTCGCCAGAAGCGGTGCTCCAACATGGCCACAATCAAATGACTGAAACAAGTAAAAGAGTATAGTGATGTGCAACTGGCTGCTACTGAATGTGACTGTGATAGGGTTGAAATTTTCTCTACAAGTTGTGTTTTCCTTTTGTTACTTCTACCACAACTGATTTGCCTCTTTAACCCTTTCATTATTATATTTCTTTTGAAATACACTACTTGTCTTTCAATTAATTTCGAAAATAATGAAGGATTTATTAAAATAATTTTGCCATTATTAAGCTAGCATTTGGAACATAAATTAGCATAAAATTTTGATGAAAGGTTTTAATTTAGATTACTTTAAAACAGTAAATTTATATCATTGAACCAGACTGGTTTTGGGCAGATTGATATCAAAAGGGCTAAACTACGACTTTATACTAAACTTACTTAAACTTGCTTTATAATCTAGTATTAGATACATGCGCCCTGAAAAATAGAAATGGGTGGTCATGACTGGAACACTTTTGAACATACCTTTAATGAGTTATGATAAATTGATGGTGCTAAGCAACAACAGCCTCTGCTGTTTCTGGTCTGTCTTTTACTCAAGACACTGACTAAAACTGCCCAATCTTTTTTTCTCAGAGAAGCATGGGCTGGACGATTTGACTGAGGACTGGTGAACCAGATGGCTACACCAGTCCTCAGTCAAATCATTCAACCCATGCTAGCATGGAAAGCAGACACTAAACGATGATGATGATGATGATGATGAAATCTGATCTAAAATCCCACTTTATTCATATTTTCTTCCACTAATCTTCAAAGACTTAATCTGAACATTAATTGTATTAACCATAGCCAATTATATTTTTATCCTCTGAAGTGAAGTCACATGGCCTAGTGGTTAGGTTGTTGTGCTCACGATTGCTGGTCATAGGTTCAATTCTCAGAGCAAGTGGCATGTTGTGTTCTTGAGGAAAACACTTCATTTCACACTACTCTAGTGCTGTGTGGGGATTGTCATGTCAAAGAATAGACCCAATGTTTCCTCCACTTGTTGTAGAAAGGTGACTAAAAGAAATTGTGGTAGGATTTGCACACTGACCTGATAAAAACCCTCACCAACAATAACCACCCAAATAGACCCATGGGTTGGTAGGTTGTCACTTGAGTTGTGTAAAGGTGTCATTATGCAGCAACATGCTGTTGCAGTGCATATCACCATACTACTACTACTACTACTCTTGAGATCTGAAGTTCTTCATCATCACTTTGCTGGCTTCTAGCTTCTTCCCAAGCATTCACTTGTGTACACATCTGACCAGTGTCAGCTTCATTTATTTCATAACAACACATGGTTGAACAATCTTATATTCAAGCATTGGTCAAGACAAACTTAACTTTGAAGAGTAATTAAAAACCTGAAATTCTCATCAGTTAATGTGGTTTAAAGCAATGAACATATATTTAGAAGAAAATATTTTTAATGAAAACAACATCTCTTCAATAATGTGAACAGAAGAGGAAGTGAACAGGAATTATTACAACTATTTTATTTGGAAGCAGTGACAAACAAAGACATCAGCCATTGGCATTTTTCTCTAATCTTCACTCTATTATTACTGGTTAGTTTTGTAGAAAAGTAGATTTATTAAAGGTAGTATATTTATATGGAACTAAATTATTCAGTCTTTAGGTTTGTGACAGGAAAAAAAAATCTATATCAAGTCTTCAATGGTTTATAACACATTATAGTATAGATGGTTGCATAGCTTAAAACTAACACAGGCTCTGTTGTAATATGCTATGTCTACTATGTCTAGTATAGCTACTATATTTGCTTAAAGAATAAATGCTGCAGACTGCAGTAGATTTACAAATAAAGTAAATGAATGTTTTATATGTCATCATCATCACCATCATCATCATCATCATCATCATCATCATCACCATCGTCATCATCATCATCATCATCATCATTGTCATCATCATCGTCATCATCACCATCATTTAATGTCCATTTTTCCATGCTGACACAAGTTTGATGATTTGACTGGATTCCTTGAGATGCAGGGTTGTGTCAAGCTACAGTGCCACTTTTGGCATGGTTTCTACAGCTGGATACTCTTCCCAATGCCAACCCCTTTATGGTGTGTGCTCGACACTTTTTTTTTTGTGTGCCACCCACACTACTGAAGTTACCAAGTAACTTGCAAGACAGGAAAAGAGAAAAGAAAAGCCCTTACTTTGACAGAGTGGAGCAGAGTATTTGAGGGGCACGAGAAATGGTTTCATGTCAGGTGATGGGAGGCTAAATTATGATAGAGGAGCAAGTGCAGGTGTCTTGCTAGAGAGAAAATACATGACTATCCTACATTATATAAGGGTGGGTCGAGGTAGCTTGGAAGAAGATAAGCTGGTAGTGATGGGGTGCCAGAGTAAACCTTCAAGGAGCAAGAGAAGATATGGACAGTGGAGTAGCAGAGGGAAAAGAGTGGGCGTGTGGAGTGTAACAGATGGATAGAGATGGGGGATAGAGGCGAATGTAGTGAGTGATAAACAAAGATGAAAGTTTAGTTGGTGGGGAATACCGGATAGGGGTGTGGGTGAAATGGAAGAAGTAGAAATGGTTAAGGAAAGAGAATTGATCAGAAAGCAGAGGGATGATGTGCAAAGTGTAGGAGTTGTTAGGAAGGGAATATAGAGGTTCATAAGGGTGGCTATAGTGAAGAGAGTGTGATGGCAGATATGAGAGGGAACTGAGAATGATAGCAGATAGGAGAGGTATTAAAATGAGAAGAGGAAGAAATAAGTGGAGACACAAAGGTGATTGATGAACATAGAAAGGAATGATGATAAAAATGAGGGATGAAAAGGTTTCAGGGGTAGGAGAGAGAGAGATAGAGGTAAGTGTTGGTGCAAAGAATGAAAGTGGGGAAGTGTAATATGTACCCATTCTGCTCTCGAATGATTACAGTGACCTTAGATAGAGATTGTGGAGGCGCAATGGCCCAGTGGTTAGGGCAGCGGACTCACGGTCATAGGATCGTGGTTTCGATTCCCAGACCGGGCGTTGTGAGTGTTTATTGAGCAAAAGCACCTAAAGCTCCACGAGGCTCCAGCAGGGGATGGTGGCGAACCCTGCTGTACTCTTCCACCACAACTTTCTCTCACTCTTACTTCCTGTTTCTGTTGTGCCTGTAATTCAAAGGGTCAGCCTTGTCACACTGTGTCACGCTGAATATCCCCAAGAACTACGTTAAGGGTACACGTGTCTGTGGAGTGCTCAACCACTTGCACGTTAATTTCACAAGCAGGCTGTTCCGTTGATCGGATCAACTGGAACCCTCGACGTCGTAAGTGACGGAGTGCCAACAACAACAACAGATAGAGATTACAGAATGATTGCAGTGCCTTAGATAGAGAAGTGATGGGATTATGGGGAAGGTGAGGCTTAAAGGAATTAGATATGAGAAGTAGGGAGCGTTTGATGTGGCAGAATGGATGTAGGGGAAAGGCCCAGCATGTACAAGCATACACAGAATGCTTGTAGGACTTCATTTTTGCTGTGATAGATGGTCTTCTCAAGCACAGCATGTTACCAGTTGTCTCAGTCCTTTGTTAACTCCTCCATGAGACTCAACATCTTAAGATCAGCCATCTCTACTTCACCCCCTGTATTTCTGGGTCTCCTTTCACAAGTTCCATCCCCTTTAAGTGACTGGCACTTCTTTATACATCTGTCTTCATCTATATACACTGCATGACCAAACCAGTTCAGTCTTCTCTCTTTCACATTACATCTGATCCCTTTTATGCCTATTTTTTTTTCTCATTATATTAGCACTTTGTCATACATGCAAATTGGCATTGTACATCTCATGGAGAATACTATCTGTATTCCTCTCTAATCTTCATATATCCTCTGTATTCAGAGCCCACATCTCACAACCAAGCATCATACAATCTATCTGTCACTCTGTGACCATTTATTACAGCAGAAGTAAATGTCCTCTGAACTTTTTCCATCCTATTCTTATTCTAGCAACTATGCTTTCATAACAGCCTCCTTCACTGCTTATTAGGTCACCTAGGTAACATAAACAATCTAGTATCACCAGGGAGGTTTCAGGACATTTTAGTGTTTGTTGCTCTTGTATGTGTGCCACAAACAGATTCTATTTTCTCTGTTAACCAAGTGTGATTCCACTGCGCATTTTGTGCATTCATTACCTGCACTAACATCTTTCCTACATATCAAGTAGGATCATTTACTTGAAGGGAGTGGAATCATGCCTGCTTTCTTGCTTACTAGAACTTTGGCCTTTGCTAAGTTAACTTGAAGAACCTTTGATTCCAGGTTTTATTTCTATACCCAGAATTTGTTTTCTAATTCTATTACACTGTGAGAGCAAGATCATCAGCATAGTAAATTCCTCTGTTGTGGCCTAAAAGACAATAATAAATAGGAGGGGACTGAGTACCCTGGTGAACTCCTACCTGTTTGCTAAATTCATTGCTGAACTCATGGCTAAATTTCACCTTCCTGACAGCACCATTGTGTATGGCTTTCATGAGCCATTCATCTACTCCCAGCTTTCCCAGCAACCACCATATCACTGAGCTAGAAACTTTGCTAGAGGCTTTCTCTAAGTCAATAAATATCAAGTACAATGGTCTACCTCCTGCATTTGTCTAATTAAGAAGATAGCATCAGTGGTACTTCTCCCTGGCACAAAACCAAACTGTATCTCTTATAGTCTAATTCTGTTCCTAATTAATTAGGCTATAACACTCTCCATAACCTGGTTCATCAATTTGATACCTCTGTAATTACTTCTAAGACATCTCCTTTACCCTTGTACCAAATGACTTGGATGCTGCTACACCAGTCATTGGGGATGGTGCCTGCTTATACAACCTGATGATAAACCAGTATCTGCTGATGGTCCTTTTAAAGAGTAACAGGCTCAGGTTCTTTCCTAGTTATGTTTTGTGTTTGTTCTCTTCTTGGTTGACTGATATTCTTGTAGAGCAGTATCTTATACATTAAAATATTAAATCCCTCTACTGTGATTTTTTCATGGGTTTAAATGAAAAATACATCCTTGTTTAGGTCCACACCAAAATTTGAAGTTCATAAAAGGTCGACTCTCAGAACGAGGCTGTGATTAATGCTAATTAAAGATGAACCAGCTTAAGTCATTAACCATTCCTAGGAAAGTTCATAGTCCTTCCTGGTTGCTTGGTTATTCTTTATTCTTTATGACCTGACTTTGGTGGGCTCAGTTTTTTTAGATTCAAGAAGAGCCACAGATTGCTTTTAATAATTGTAATTATATTTTTAGAACATGTTCCTTAGATAAGGTTCATTCTAAAATTAAAGAGACTAGCACAAGATGTCAAGAAATCTAAAATAAGATTAATAGACTATTTGATTTCATAAAATGGCAAACTGACATTTCTTCAGTTACTTTGTATCTCACAATCAGTTTATGCATGCTGTGCAATGTCCCAATAGTATCCTGAAATTCAATGATTCAACTGCAGGCAATTGTAAGGTTCAAAAGTGCATCTTTGGAGAATCTTCCCAGGGGTATTAGTTGCTTGTGGATTTTTTTGTGAGATCCTATTCACTCCAGTGTCAATATTCCTGCATGTATCAATAATCATTATCAACATTTAACATCCGTTTTCCATGCTGGCATGGGGTGAATGGCATGACAAGAACTGGCAAGGCCATGGGCTGCACCAAGTTCCATAGTCTGTTTTGGCTTGGTTTCTTCTACTGGATGCCCTTCCTAACACCAACCACTTTACAGAGTATGTCCTGGGTGCTTTTTACATGGCACCAGCACCCACACCAATGCTTTTTTATGTGGCACCTTGATTTTTGAATATTATTTCTGCTGTGGAAGGTAGGTCTTCTTGAGTAAAAGTAATAGTAGTTTCAATAATTCTCCCATGTCCTACCTGTGCTTTAGGACAAATCTTCTGATGAAGTTAAAACACCACATTTTCTGCTGACTCTTTTGCTGACCTTTGTCATTTGCATTTATTTGACTCTGGTACTGTGTCTCTGGGCCGGGGACGGGCTGTCACAAACATGTTTCTAGTTGATTTTTTTTTCTTCCATGTTGTTTGATTGAATAGGATTCAACTGTAAGTTCCTAAATGGGTCTCCATTGCCTACATGTCCTCCATTGTTAAGAAGCCATTCTGTGAGGAAGCCATTCTGTGATCAGTATGGTTGCTGCCTTATATGACATTGAATGCAGTCATAATGTTTAAGTCTTTAATTTGTTAACAAATTCTCCCTTATTGAGAGTTCATTCCCTGTCTTTTTGTGCTAATTTCAGACAATGTTCCAAACATGTGTGTAAATTCACTTGTATCCATTAAGACATGACTATCATCATCATCATCATCATCATCATCATCATCATTTAACATCCATTTTTCCATGCTGGTATGGGTTGGGATAACCAGATACAGGAATACTTCAGTGCTTACTTGTAACTCTGCTTGGAAATTGCTCTTAACCATTACCTACTGCACAAATTAGATCTAATACTTAATTAGTTAATTAACCTGATCAAGAGTAACTTTTAAATGCAACTTCTGTCCTCAGGAACGTCATGTGGAAGCTCTTCAAGTAGCAATTTATTGATCTTAAATTTCATGATGAATAACACCTTATTGATGCCAGCCTATTATTTGAGTTGGTTAACCATGGTGACTGAATATGGTAAATCAGAATAGCTATAATAATTATTATGATCATCATGATGATGAGGATGAGGATGATGATGATGACAACAATTATTCCTGTAGTAATCGGTGCACTTGGCATAACGCCCAAAATGCTACATAAAAGACTGAGAGAAATTGGCATTTACACTCTCATTGCCAACTTGCAGAAAATTACCATCCTATATTCTGCAAGAATCCTTAGCAAAATTCTTGAGATTTGAGGAGACTTGTTGTCATCAAACTTCAAGATGAAATACCTGCTAGCTAAATAAGCATGCACTTGTGAAGTAATACTAGTACAAATAATAATGTAATTAAAAGTATATCAAACCATAGCATTTCTTCTATCTATGTGAGAAGAGTTTGAAGGTGCATGCTTCTGTGGTTTGAGTTTCAGGCTAAGGTAGTGAGTTTGATTCTTGGACTGGTTTCTGTGTTTTGTACTTGAGCAAGACACTTTATTTCATGTTGCTCCAGTTCACTCATCTATAGAAATGAGTTGCAATGTCACTGGTGTCAAGCTGTATTGGCCTTTTCATCTCCCTTGGATAACATCGGCAGTGTGGAGAGAGGAGGTTGATATGCATGGGCTATTCTTCCATAAACAACCTTACCCAGACTTGTGCCTTGGAGGGTAACTTTCTAAGTGCAATCCCATGGTCATTCACAACCAAGGAGTCTCTTTTATATAAGAATATCATTGTGGTGTGCAGTTTCTTAGACATGTGTCTCAGTTATGTGATTCTTCACAGAGCTGTTTCTCATCTTACTATTTTGCTCTCTCACCCCAATTTAATTTTTTTTTGTTTCTTACTTTCAAAGTCTCCTAAGTTTGGATTTGATTTACTTTCAACACAAATCATGTTTTATTATTAAAAAAAATAAAATAAAGAAGAAGCAATGTCCTGGAGGTCTGAGACTTTGGTTATTAATTTTTTTCAATCTTAGTAATTTATCTGACAAAAGCTTTCTGAAAAAAAAAAATGAGAACAGTCACAAACATAGCCATGTGATTCAGAAATTCTTTCATGACTGCAAAATTCTAATTTTGATACTACAACATAGCAACACATGTGTCTGTTACTGTAGCCTGGGTTCCATGTCTTACAAGTGGGATTTGCTCTATAAAATCTGTACTGAAGTTTGTCATGTGTGTGTGTGTGTGTGTGTGTCTATTAGTTTAAATGATATCATGTTACGGCCCCTTATGTACAAAATATATATAAAAAACATTAACTTATGGTTAAATGTTAAGATTCATTAACCTATTAGAATTTAAACTGGTTGTATATGACCAAAATATTCTATTTGTTTTATGTTCAAACTGGCCAAATCTGGTCTCTCACACCTGTCCTACAATATCATACTAAAAGTAAACAATGACATCATCAGAATCTCAAAACTAAAAGATAATGCATGATTAATTCAAAACAATGTGAATTCACAAGCATTCCATTTGACAAAATAATTGAATGCTAAAACGTTAAACGCAGTTAATATGATTGACTAAAACCCTTCAAAGAAATGCCCCAGTATGGCCACAACCCAATGAATAAAGCCAGTAAAAGAGTGAAAGATTAAATTCTTCAGTGCTAGTTTATCATCAGTTAAAAGAAATATTATCTAAATTGCAGTAATATTTGAACCACTGTTTCCTTCTCCAGAGTTGTGTTTATATTTGTAAAGTTTACTCTTGTTAACGGAAGTCTTACTATAGATTGTTGTAGCTTGGTTCCACTGACTTGGATTAACAAATGATAATTGCGGTCTAATGTTACATAGCATTAGCTGTATTTAACTGACTTTAGCTGTGGCTATTAATCTACATGGCTGTAGATGTCTGCCTAGTTCAGTTAACTATTGCTAATTGGGGTCTTAACATACTTCTTTAAGTAACTCACTTAACTAAGTTGTGTTTGAGTGGTTTTCATTATGATTGTTAGCTAGGATCTTACTCACTATGATTGCAGCTATGTTTCACTGATTCACAGAGCTGTAGCTATACTGTTTTATTCTCTATAGCTGCAGCCATGTTTGAAGAGCTCAGCCAATATTCAAATCATACATCAGAAATATTTCCGATTTCATTTTCCTCCCATAAATCATAAAATATATCAAAGCCCTCCTCCCATTTATCAACTTAGTTATTCTTATAACTTTCAGATATTGCTTTTTTTTCTTCTTCTTCTTTTTCTTTTGTTTTGTTTTTGCTTTCTCGTCTGCAGAAGATTTGATTACGTTAACTTTTAGAAGATTGTATTGAGCAAAATTGATTGATTCTTGTTATTTCTACACCCCTTCACCACCAACCCTATCCCTTCTCCTTCTCGC
>NC_068991.1:51278634-51293056 GCF_001194135.2 Octopus bimaculoides
CTCCCCTTCTCTTCCTCCTCCTTTCCCTTTTCTCTTTGAGATATCAAAATTATTTCAGAATAAATGAACAAGCCTTAATATCAGAATGATTTTTTTTTTTTTGGCAGCTGACATATAACTAAATAATGCTTTGGGCTGCAGGCTTTCAAAGAGGACTTTTTCAGCTAGTTTGAAGTGTTTGTTACTATCTAGAGATTGAGTTTTTCTTTTTTTTTTAGAGTTCTCTTTGTTTCCTACATGTAAAAGTCTAAGGTAAAATTAGCATAAAGGATTTGATAGTGATGGTGGTATTAGATATTTGTGCTAATGTGCTGTTGAGACAATCATGCTGGTGATAGTGTTTACTATTGTCATGGTAGGAACAGTGGTGATGGTGGGGATTGAAGCCATTTTAATATTGTATTGCTGAGATGAGATGGTCACTAATTAATATTCATTTCATTTAGTGTCTAATTAGGTGACGTTGGGAATTTTGGTTGCTTCTAAGTCTGTGGGTCATGTGTTGATTGGATATTGTCTATGATCTGTGACTGATCAAGTGATGCCTGCTGCTTGGTTTGCAGATATTGTAGAAGTTGGATGTTGACTCTAGTGTAGGGTATCAATTTTCCTGAAGTAAATGGTGAGGAATGGTATTTGGTCTGTGCTGATTCAATATTCTATATTGCCTCTCATATATGGATGGAAATATAAATCAACGCAAACTTGAAGTAATTTACTTAAGGCTGAATTAAGTGGCAAGAAGTTCATTAAAAAAGATCCAAAACAGAAATTTATTGATTGAGCACATCTCATGAAGAATGGCCAGTCAGATAAGAGATATATTGATTTCTAACAGAGATAGAATGTGGGGGAGAGTGTAATCGATTATGATTGACCCCAGTTCCTGACTGGTACTCAAATTATTGATCCTTTATTGATGAAAGACAATGTTGGTCTTGGGATTCAAAACCAGAACATAAAATTATGTAACAAGATACCATAAGACATATTCTTTGATGCTCTCTGGATTTTACCAATTCACAGATATATTGATATGGCTGCAACTAAAACTGAACACTATTCCCATGTAGTAATTATATTGGAGATATAAGTTGTCTTTAATTGTATCAGAAACAATAGGATATGTAGGTATGTGGTAAGTGCTTCTTTTTAAGATCTTATTTATTTTCTGCAACATGGTTCTCTAACAACTGACCCTGCAGCAAATTGCAGTGAAATAAACTGTCAGTGAAGTGAAATGGCAGTGTGTGTGTGTGGGGGGGGGAGTTTACTTTGCAACCATTTTTTTCTTCTTGATTTCACTGTGCACTACCTTGGGCCAAGTATCTTACAAATGCCTTATGAGGTGCAACTTGTTGACAGAAATTGTGCTGAAGCCTGTGTCACACACACAAACACACACACACACACACACAAACTGAGATATGTAAACATCTAGAGGACAAAAAGAAAGCATTGATTTTTAAAAACCCCCGTAGTATTTTTTCTGCCAAGTTGCATACACACTCCCTTGTTTCCCTTGCCATCAGAAATTCAGTGAATTAGAGACTGGCCATTTAGACACTTATAATTAACAAAGCTATAACTAACAAAAATAAAATTAATAATGCTATTCTCATCTAAAATGTGATACAAAAAAGTAAGTTTGCCAGAAAGAACTTACAAATATTTCAGCCTTCTTGATATCTATACCTAATAGGAAACCACTTTTATAACTTAATTTGAAAACAGATGCCAATTTGTGTCTTTGTGTTATTTGGTGCCAAACTTGATGCTTACCAGAATTAGATTAGAAGTCTGTTCTGTAAAAAGTTCCAAAATAAATGCAAACATATTCATAGAGAAAAGATGGAAAAAGGTCCTTCTATAACATCATTACTCTAACCCATGCCAACATGGAATTCTGTTCTGTATAAAACCCATGAATACCTACTTCCAGCTACCTCTCCAAGGTGGCAGACCACACAAAACAAAGGCTTTAATGTAATTTTCAGTGTGACATTGTCATGGGCTTTTCTGTTTGCAAAGATGAAACTTAATTTCTTCTTGCATTTCTATTCTTTCATTCTTGCAAATAGTTAACTGAAAATCAGTTATCGATAGAACTAATGACTGTTAAAGAATAAATGTTAGGGATATCATCATATATATGCATAGATACATACACACACATACATACATACATACATACACACACACACACACATATATATATATATATATATATATATATATATATGTGTGTGTGTGTGTGTGTGTATATGTGTGTGTATGTATCTATGCATATATATGATGATATCCCTAACATTTATTCTTTAACAGTCATTAGTTCTATCGATAACTGATTTTCAGTTAACTATTTGCAAGAATGAAAGAATAGAAATGCAAGAAGAAATTAAGTTTCATCTTTGCAAACAGAAAAGCCCATGACAATGTCACACTGAAAATTACATTAAAGCCTTTGTTTTGTGTGGTCTGCCACCTTGGAGAGGTAGCTGTATATATAAATAGATGTGTGTATTTTTTCCTTGTTAACAATTAACATGGAAAAAATAGATAGTTACCAGGGTAGCAAAATGTTACACAAGTAAAAAACTATTTTTTATTCTTTTTTCTAAAAATCCCTTTGTAAACACGGTTATAGAGTGTGCATACCGATGTAAACATTGGCAGAAACACACCTTTAGTTCATATAAGTGATGTCTATCATTATATATAATTTAGACATTAATTTTTTTCTTACATTTCACATTCACTAGATATATCTTTTTCCAAGACTTTAGGGTCTTATTTAATTTACATATCGTTATATACTTCTTATTTATTTGGTTTTTTTCTTTCTTTTACCCCTCCTCTTTCTATAGGCTACCTTTGACGTTTATCCTCTAACGTTTTTTTAAAACAAACTTAATAGCATATATTATATTCCATCATATTCTGTTAAAATGTCTTATTGACGAGTTTCATTTCTTCATTTTCCTGAAGGGAAGATTACATTGTCTTACACCATTTTATTCCTTTGGAATAATACCAGTGATATCTTCGAAACATGTGTCAGAAGTAAAAGAATTTGAATAACACCTGCGTTTAAGTCCTATTATTTATTTATATATATGTGTGTGTATATATAAATGTGTAGATCTATGTGTGTGTCTTTGTGCCTGTGTTTACCCCTCCATCACTGCTTGACAACTGGTGTTGGTCTGTCTATGTCCCCTTAACTTAATGGTTCAGCAAAAGAGTCCCACAGGATAAGTACTAGGCTCAAGAAATAAGCCCTGGGATCGATTTCTTTGACTAAAACCCTATAAGGCAGTGCTCCAGCACGGCCACAGTCAAATGGCTGAAACAAGTAGAAGAATAAAAGAATACATATATATATATATATATATGCATCATCATCATCATTGTGTAACGTCCACTTTCCATGCTAGCATGGGTTGGACGATTTGACTGAGGACTGGCGAACCAGATGGCTGCACCAGGCTCCAATCTGATCTGGCAGAGTTTCTACAGCTGGATGCCCTTCCTAACGCCAACCACTCCGAGAGTGTAGTGGGTGCTTTTACGTGCCACCGGCACGAGGGCCAGTCTGGTGGTACTGCTCAAATGGTGTTTTTCACGTGCCACCTGCACAGGAGTCAGTCCAGCAGCACTGGCAACGACCTCGCTCGAATGTTTTGTTCCCGTGCCAGTAAGGCGACGCTGGTAATGATCATGCTTGGATGGTGCTGTTAGCGCTCCACTGGCACAGGTGCCAGTCATCAAATTTGGTTCATATATATATATATATATATATATATATATACAAGTTATAAATAATGAGAAAAATATACTATGATAAAATTTATTTAACCATTGAAAATTCTTATATAACCATTGTTATGTAAGAATTTCCAATAGTTAATTAAATCTTATCATACTATAATTCTCTGGCTATTTATAACTTTATATACATACGTACACACACACACACACACACACACACACACATACACACACACACACATATATATGCTGTCACCTCTAATGTCTCTAATATTTATTCTTTAACAGCCATTAGTTTATCTCTTACTTGTTTCAGTCACTTGACTGCAGCCATGCTGGAGGGTCCCCTTGAAAAATTTTCAGTTGACTGAATCGACCCCAACACTTTTTTTAAAGTCTGGTACTTAATCTATCAGTGTTTTTTGTCAAACTGCTGAGTTACAGGGATGTAAATACACCAACGCCAGTTGTCAAGTGGTGGTGGTGGTGGTGGTGGTG
The DNA here is from genome assembly GCF_001194135.2 of Octopus bimaculoides. Lineage (NCBI taxonomy): Eukaryota > Metazoa > Mollusca > Cephalopoda > Octopoda > Octopodidae > Octopus > Octopus bimaculoides. The sequence continues at coordinate 51,282,904 of NC_068991.1, forward strand.
GAGGACAAACACAGACACAAGGACACACACACTTAGATATATACAGGATGGGCTTCTTTCAGTTTCTGTCAACCAAATTCACTCACAAGGCTTTGGTCAACCCAAGGCTATAGTAAAAGACACTAGTGGTACTGAACCCAGAACTATGTGGTTGAGAAGCAAAGTTGTTACCACACAGTCATGCTTCCACCTGTGTATATATCACATACAGACATTCCTACACATAAGGCTTGGCATTGTGTTGTGTCTTTTAATGTATTTGGTTCGTAGTTTGGATAAAAAGTTGTATGAATTTTCTCCTTATGCTACACACCTGTTCTAAGGATACACAGAGAGTCTGGTGTGCCAGAGCAGAACAGATGTAAGGTGGAAAAAGCAAATAAGAAGAAATATGTTAGGAATTAGTTCTAGTGAAAGAGGATAATATCAGTAATGTGTAGAATATTGTCATTGTTCCTTTCTGTCTATTCATGAGGAAAATACTATAAAAGTTGTGTTTTCATTTAAAATTTCAAAGTAACTTTTGTTCAAGGAATGCTATGAAAGTGTAACAAATGTCATCAGATAAAAGGTTTCGCCTCCAGTGACCCAGTAATAAGGAGCCTATTTCAGCTTTATTATGAACTCATTACACTTCATTTATGCTTTTAATGTCTTTGAAATAGTGTAAATACCAATCAAAATTTTTTAGTTTCTTCTCTAAAGCTGTAAACTTTCTACCTGATCAATGTAATGAATAATTGTGAAAGACTAAAATAGTAAGAAACGATTTCTTAGCATTTGTCCTGATTTGCTGAAAGGAACTATCTTTTGGAGTACTGACCTAAAGATCATAAATTAAGATTGCATCAGGTACATAACTAATTTCAGGGTACCATACAAGATATTTCTGTATTTGTATTATGTAAATCATCCAAGTGTAGTAAGGTATTTGTGGTAATAATTTCTGCTAATATCTTAAATTTGCCGAAATTATCAGCCTAAACTAACATTGATAAATGGGTACACACACACTCACAGACGCACGCGCACACACACACACACGCGCATGCACACACGCACATACACAGAGTTAACATTGTATGCAAATGAAGAAATCCTGTAAATCTCCCCCTTGTGCAATATATAATGAATATATAATTATCTTAATCTGTTTTCCAGTCATTAAGACTGCCTAATTCTCCAGCTTGTATTGAACTTCACTGACATCATTCCTACTCATCTAATTTATTACCAACACCAATAGATCTCCTCAAATTATCCCAACCACATTGTTATTTTAAAATTTCATAAAAAATATATGGAAGCTAAATGGTAAAGTTATTGAAATTGTGATTCAATAAATATGAGTATAAACCTTGCCAATTTTCTTTTTTTTCACATGAATAAGTTGTGGTAGGATGACCAGCATTCTTCATTCTTTTCAGTGCCTTCACAAGTTCATGATGTTAACAAACATAAGCTCATTCAATGCTTTCAGAGTCTAGCAAATCTGTATATTTTGAAAATCATCAGAGCATGGAAAATCAAATCAATTCTGACAATTACACACTTTTGCATGGCCAGCTAGTCAGGATTTTCCAGATGGTTTCTATAAAGCACCTATTTTGCACTCTCTCATCTTTTAGCCAATCCAGAAATTAAACTAAGTATGCTAATCCTGTTTTCTGGGTCAAAGCATCTAATAAAAGCTTTAAAATAATGATTAGCATTATTGAAAAACAAAAAGTCATCAAGAACTACAATTGTTTTTATACTTATGATAGAACTGTATTAGATGATACTTATTGGAAGCCTTCTGAAGTTAGTTGTCAGATTGGACTCTAGGTTCCATATACAGGTGTGTATACAAGATCTATAACATTTAGGAATATGCCTTTTCATCTATGAGAGAGGCAAAGGTAATCATTGTGGGATATTCTTCACCACTTACTAAACTTTTCAACTCAGATATTTATGGAATTACAATCAGCATTGTAGAACAGTTCTAGCTGCAGGATTGTGTACCAGTTTGGGTCAAGAATTCAGTGGATGACACAAATAATTTGAATCCAGTCCAACCAGGGATACTGTTTTATTCTCCATCATCCTCTTCAGGGTAGACCTCTGTGATGTTGACTTTGAATTAATGTACTCTCTTCACCAATTCTCTGGAGAGATAAAAAGGTTCTAAAAGATGAAGTACATATGAAGATGAAAAGTCTAAGGATGTGGTCAGCAGTTTCTTCAATCCAGAAAACATTGGATTAGCTTAATTAATTACATTTTTCAGTTGACTAACAAGATAGTGCAAATCAGATATTTCATGACTGGCATTTTAAAACTATGAAATAACTGCCATGTTGGGATCTATGCAAATATCAGCATTAGTTTTGGGATTTCCTTAGTCTGAAGATTACAAAATTGTATAGTTTGCTAACCTTTAAAAATTTTCAGTAGAAAAGATAATGAACTCAACTCTGTTGCAGTGTTCATAAGTGAAATTACATACACTCAGAGGAGACAGAAAATGCAACAATGATCTATTGTTTTCAAAAGCATCTTTAAATTTCATTACGTTTTTAATTTTGAGAAGTGAAGACCCAGATAAAATACAACTAGTTAGTAAACATCTCTAGACATTGTATTCACCAGCATCATTTCCACTGTTCATTCCAGTATCATTTTAATTAAGTCATCCTATTTAAACTGTCCTTGTAAGTCATCAAAAAAAAAAAAATCATTGAATATTGAATCTATTAATTTGACCTTTCAAATTACTGATTGAATGATGACCTGAAATGTTGATAACTCATTGTAACATCTCTTAGATGTAAGGTTGCAAGATCTTAGACTAGCAAAAACGGTAGAATACTGAACAAAATACCGTTTCTTTACATTTTGAGTTTATATCCTGCTTTAGTTGTCTATGTTTTTTTTTTTGGAGGGGGTGGATTTTTTTGCCTCTCTAGGGGCAACTCTTCTGACTTTATCTCTCTCCCAAAGATTTGTACTCATGTGGATAAGAAATTCTCCTCGTCATCGTCGTCATCATCATCATCATCATTCCTCAGCTCATCCTGTGTTAACTGTTTCAGTGAACGGTAACTTGAAAACCGTCCTCAGTAGGATTCCTTGGATTATTAATTAACATTAACAGACAAATCTAATTACCTTAACCAAATGAACCCTATTATAACAGGGCACAGTAACACTGAAATATGCTGGATTACATTGTGACTTGTTGTTTAAACCCTGGTTGAACCCAACTGAGTAGGCCTATGATTAAAAGCAATCCAGCCATGATTATCTTGCTTTTATTTAGAATAGAAGGATGTGATTTGAGGAATATTTGCTTACTATTTTTAGCAAATAGAGATTTCTTTGTTATTTTGATGGGTATTACTTTGGCGTGTGATCTACAACTTAAAGAAAGGGGAATTACTTTAGTTTACTTTTCAATTTCTAAAAACCCATAAGATGTTCTTGCATTTCTAGAAGATGTTCACTCAATTCATCAATGACATTATTCAAATTTGTATTTCATCTTTATTATCAAATTGCTGTTCAAATATTATATAAAATTTATTTGTACATGCTTAGTATTGTAAATGTATTTTTTCAAAATTCTTACTATTTTAATAGTAATAAAACCATGTTTTATTTATGTCTTAGTAAATAATAATAAGAAACCAAGAATAAACAATATAATAATTAAAATAAGCATGTAAATCCCGTGAGTTTGGCAGGCATGAGGTTCGCAATGTAAAGTTGGCAAAATTTCACCGTTTTACCCATTTCTTTGGGCTTCCTTCATTTCTTCAAAACAACAATGACATGGTGCAACATTTTCTTCTTCATATAAAAGGCCATTTCTTCTTACAAAAGCAACTGCCTTCATCTCATCGCTGATCACATTGTAAAAGTCTTTAGCCAACATTTGGGTTTTTAGAAATTGAAAAGTAAACTAAAAAGTAACCTAAAGTAATCTCCCTTTAAGTTGTAGATCACATGCCAAAGTAGCACCTTTTGTTGTATATTTCTTTGATGAATGGTGAACCATGATTGATCTTTAGAATAAATGGTGAAGTGTGATTGATCTCTAGAAGACTTCTGCCAAACCCACAAATTCCAGACACAGTGTAACTAGTTATTTTGTACTTTCACTCAAGATGAACTCATATCCTACTTCCTACTTCTTTTTACACTGAATTCCAATGTATATTAAATGCATTTCAATATTTCTGACAATAACATGAACCTGTTCAGAAGTAAACCCTATATTTCACTGGTGAACTGATGTGTATTTGTATACTAGTTGAAACATTAATGGGTTATGGCCGCTCATTGCTACCTGGTCCATGTGACATGGCCTGTAACATGCCCTGTGACTGCCTGTAATGTATCCTGTGACGCGGCCTATCATTGCTACCTGACTCATCTCATTGGCTCAGTTCAGAAAGTAACTGTAAATAACTGCCATTGGCTGCTCAGATAATTGCTTGGAGACATAATCAACAGAACCTCTGTATAATTAGTGAAGGATTTGTTAGCATGCAGTGCTAAGTTAAGTTCCTCTTATAGATAAAAAAAAAATGGTGACTAGAAATCACTCAACATTCACCTTTAAAATAGACTACCTGATTGTCTTAGTTTAATTTATTACTGGGTCCATGCTTTGGATTTGATTCAAAACACATGGAATGTCTAATACATAGCAGTCTACCCCATAATATATTGATTTTAAATTTTTGCACCAGGCCAGCAATTTCAGGAGAGTGGGTAAGTGAATCATATCAACCCCAGAACTCAACTGATATTTAATTTATTGACCCTGAAAGGACGAGAGGCAAAGTTGGTCTCAGTGGAATTTGAACTCAGAATATGAAGATGGATGAAATGCTGCTAAGAATTTTTAGCTGCTGTGCTAATGATTCTGCCAGTTCAACATTCCATAATATATTAATCCTGCAAAGACATCCACTAGTGGGAAGATGGATATCTTCCTCATTTCTAAGGAACTCCCTGATCATGCTGACAATGATGATGAAAGTGATGATGATGCTATTGTCTTGTATGTCACCTTATTGTCAATAAGAGGAGAACACATTGGAGCTTTATCCATCAGAAAAAGTGTAGGTGTGTGAGTGTGACAGTGTGTGAATATCAAAAGGTTAAATAGCTCAATAGCACATTCTGTTTTGCTGTTTATTACTCACATTCAGATCAGTGTTGAAATCTACCCAACTATCTCTCTACTGACATGATAATCTGTTAGCTGGCTCCTGTTGTCTGCTTCCATTGACCAGTAAACCAGATCAAATTACTCACTCATCACAATAATCCTTTGATCTATATTTGCTATAATAAATTGTCAGTCATGATGATCATGGTGGTGGTGGTGGTGGTAGCCTGCTTAAGTAAAGTATTCTGCACAGTGCAATTCGACCGGATTAAGAAACAGCAATATAGCCAGAGTTTGGCAAAATAGCCATTTATAACACATTTTAGGTCTTAGTATCTAGTCTAACCTGAATTGATTAGTTCAGGGTTTATTTTGATTGTTTTAATGGCATTGAAGTCTGTATATATGTGTGTGTGTGTGTATTTCTGTTTTCATTGGCATTTGTTGTGTGTGTGTGTGTGTGTTTGTGTTATCTATCTGTTGTGTGTATTTATATGAGTGTATGTTTTGTTTTGTGAATTGTTTGTGTAGTTGAGTTTATTTTTGAATAACACTCATTAATTTATAACACAGACACATCTGAAAGGTTAAGAAGTTTATTTCGTAATTATGGAGTTGTGCTGGGTTTGATCCTACTGCATCACAATTTGGGCTAGTAATTTCTCTCATTGTCTTGAGTCGACCTACGCCTTGTGAGCAAAATTGTGGAGATGGAAACTGTCTGGAAGCCCACCAAATAGGTCGTACACTATGTCATGCTGTATTTGCTTGAGAATTACAATAAGATTGTATCTGTCTGTGGAGCACTCAGTCACTTAATGCTAATGCGATAAACTGACAGCTCAGTTGATAAAGCAATTGGTAAGCTTATCATCAAAACTGACGGATATTTTTTTACCGTTTCTGTGTGTGTGTGTGTTTGTTTTTATGCCTGATTGTGTGTTTTTCTGATTCTAAATGTGTATGTGCATGTATAGAAGTGTGTAAAGTGCTGATTAAAATGTGTGTACAATTAAACAACTAAATATAAACTGGGAACGACATAATCTATTTAGAAAGGTGTGTGTAAAATAAATATCTGCAGGATAGTCCAGATTCAGAGAGCTTAAAGTTTCATGTGTTACATGTTCAATCATCAGTGGAGGAAAAGAAGTTATATAATTACACATATCCAATGTATAATGCAAATTCAGTGACAGTCAAGTCGGTCTGCATCAGATATAATTACAAGTAAAATCAATATTTTGGACTGTGGTTCATCAGGAACAACCCCCACCCCCACCCCACCCCACCCAAAAAAGATCAAAGAGGGTTACATGTAAAGCAGACAAAGCAAAAAAAAAAACCAAAACATGGTGAATAAAGACTGAAGGTGAGAAAGGGCAACATATGTAGGTCATTAGGTGGGTGTGGGTATGTGTGTATATGGAAGTATGTGAGCATTTTATGTGAGTATAGGTGTGTGTGTGTGTGTGTATAAATATATATATATGTTGATAGGTAGATAGGTAGATAAACACACAGACAAACAAACAGATACACAGTTGTCATCATCATTTTGATATTCACTTTTCCATGCTTGCATGGATCAGACAGAATTTGTTGAACCAGATTTTCTGTGACTGGATGCTCTTCCTGTCACTAACCCACGTCTGTTTCCAAGTAAGGAAATATTTCCCTCTGGCCATACATATTTTTCATAGAAGACAAGAAATGAGCAACCCTCTCACACACATGCACACAACAGGTTTTCCTTTCAGTTTCCATCTACCAAATCTACTCTCAAGGCTTTGATTGGCTTGCAGCTATAAATGAAGATACTTACTCAAGGTGCTCTACATTGGGACTAAACCACAAGCCAGATGGTTGAGAAGTAAGCTTCTTAACCACGCAGCCATGCTTGTGCCTAAGCCCCAGATCATACACACATCTGTACCCACTCACATAACATGTTCATACAAACACATTCCCTTATACATATACACACACACTCACTTACACACATATGCACACACATACATAACTCTCCCCACTTCTCACTTAATTCCCTTCCCTATTCACTCTTCTGACTACCAAACACCATTCAGCCCACATTCCCTCTTTCACTCCTATTCTTTATTCTTCCACCATGTTATTTTTGTTTTGACAGCTTTGTACTTAAAACTTCTTTTCTTGTTTTTTGTGTCCCTACTGTTTTTGTTCTTGTCAAAAGACCACTGTCTGAAACGTTGAATTTTCCTCACAACATAATTATATACTTTCTATTCCTGCTCATTGTTTTGTTGTTTTACCAGGAGACATTTTGGATATTTAATATATAGTAGTACAATGTTGGATATCTAATATATAATAGTATGATGTTGGATATCTAATTTATAATATCTAGTATATGATTTTCATAAAAGAAATGAAATACAAGAGAATAAGCAGAATGACCAAAACTTAATGTAATGTATGCATACTGACAATATCTCAGATATTTTATGTTCATTTACAAAAATGTAAATGAATTACCACTATAAAATGTTCTACTTTGTGAAGAAGAGACTAAATATTAAATAATATATTGTAATATATACAATATATCTGTTTGATATAGGAATGTATACAATATAGCATATTCATATAGGAATTCTTTTACTTATTTCAATCTTCAAATCTGAGACACTACCCAGGGTTTTAGTCAATGAAATCAACCTCAGTACTTTATTATTATTTTTTTTTAAAGTCTTGTACTTATTCTTTTGGTCTCTTTTTGCTAAACACACAGGATGAGGTTCCATGTAGCTTCCAGCTACCAAATTCACTCTCAATACATTGGTTAGACCCTGACCCAAACAGTTCTTAAACTGACAAAAAGATTCTTACCAAAAAATATTTAATGAAATCCTCCTTCTCCTCTGTATTATGAAGACAACATGAAATTTACATCCATTTAATGATTCTTCTTTCTTTACTCTTTACTACAATGTTGACAAGTTTAAAAAGTTGATAAGCATCTTAATTTTATTAACCCTTTCATTACTGTATCTATTTTGTGATGCTCTGTGTTTCTTTCAATTACTTTAAATATAACAAAGAATTTAGTAAAATAACTTAGTTATCATTCAGCTAGTGTTAGGAGCATAAACTGTGACTAAGGTTTGATGGAAGATTTTAGTTCAAAACTTAAGGAAACATGACATTTGTACTCAGAGCCAGAGCTGGTTTCAGCCAGGTTGGTAACAAAAGGGTTAAACAAACCAATTTATCTTCTCCCTTTTCAAATCTCACCAGTGCCATCTGGGGGGATTCTTGAAGAGGGGTCGGATCCCTTCACTCACAAGAAGAATTCCTTCCTATCCGATCAAACATCATTGCTACTGAAAATAAAGCAAAGAAGATCAAATCTCCATGTCTAGTTTAAACAGATCACATCTTGATAATGAGATTGTAGCTTTTCCATTATCCAGCTACCACTAAATCCATAGGGTCTTTCTTTGTATTATTCTACGAGCATAGTAACTGAAATATTGTAGAACCATGCCTATACAAATATGTATGGCTTGGTATGTAAATGGTAATTTTCCAACAACCTCTGTTACATACCAACACCTCCTTTTATTCTTCACACTTTCACCTGTTTCAGTCATTGGACTGTGACCTGGCTGAATCATTCACTACTTTGGGATTTGCACAAAAAATGCACACACACACACACACACACATCTATAGAAAGATATATATATATATATACTTATCCAGAAACATAAAAACATCAACACAAATACAATCACACCAATACATATGACAGTATTTGAACTGATAACACAGAAGCTGTTAGCCATGGGTCTTAGTAATAACATTACTTCTCGCCACATCCATTGTGAACCAGACGAACAAATCAATCCTCTATAGATTTATCAAACAGTCTATTATACATTTGATAACCATATTATCTGTCCACTGAATGTAGATGTATATAGTTCTGATAAATTGCTTCAATATTTAATGCTGATATACTTAAGTCAGACATAAAGTTTTTGTCATACTTTTGTAATTTTTGTTTTCCAAATTCTCATTATCAAACAAGAATTACATTTAATTTCCATGGAATTAAAATTTAAAGTTGAATTGATATTTGTTGTTCAAAAAGTTATTTGCTGTGATTTTTTTCTTTAACTAAAAACATTTAGTGTTGACATCTAAGAAACTCATCCTGGGAGACATTTTGAGATTAGTTGTAAACTTATAAATGTCTGCTTGACTTAGTAAAATGTCTGACTGTAGTTTGCAAAATCTCACTTTATCTATTTTGTATTTTCTCTCAAATACACTTCATGACTGCCAGAATTCTCACTGGTTTAGGGCTTAATCTTCTAACTTAATGTTTGTTTTCATGAGTCATTAAGAATATATGAAACTTAGTGTTACTTTATTGAAATTTATAGAAAAGTAAAATAGTGAATTTTTACAAAAAGTGCCAAAATTTCAGCCTGGAAGTATGAAACCCCCAAACAAATACTGACATATTTCAAGAACTAACTCATTAAATTGTAGCTGAAGAATATATGCAGAAGTTTGCCATATGTTTGTGTATGTCATTCTTTTACTGATATACATCAATAAAGATTGTAAACATAAGCAAGGAAACCAAAAATCTGCTGCTTTAGAAATGATGTCTTTTGCAATATTGCTTTCGCACAGACTTAGCTGAAGAGTATGCTTTTTTTTTTTTTATAATTTTTAAGAAATATTGGTCTATGTCAAAATTGCAATCTTCATTACAAGAAACCTTGCAATTGATTCAATACTGAATCTTCCATTTCAATACAAGCTTGCCCAGTTTCATTATATTTATAAATACATACTTACATATTTTGTTTAGGCATTACTCTTTTACTTGTTTCAGTCATTTGACTGCGGCCATGCTGGAGCACCGCCTTTAGTCGAGCAAATCGATCCCAGGACTTATTCTTTGGAAGCCTAGTACTTATTCTATCGGTCTCT
>NC_068991.1:51295599-51316719 GCF_001194135.2 Octopus bimaculoides
AGTCCTTGATCACAATGTCTGGTTGATTGGAATCAATTTTTCTGTCTGTTTGGGGGCCCAATTAGAACTTTCTTCAGGTCAAGCAGCCCATTGTGCTCAAAAGATCTCTGAATAAAGTTTGTTTAAGGATGATAAATGAAACATCCATGTATCCAGAGGTGAATTATTCAAACCCCAAAGAATTCCTCACAACACATGGCTATGATACCCCCCCCCCCACACTTCTCCTGCTCATGATCAGAGATGCACATATTGTTAGCCATGAAGTGACAAGCTCAACTGGTTAAGATAAAGATACTGACAAGTAAGTCTGTGGTATTGAGCAGAATATTTGTTATAGCCCATCTTTTTATACCAAGAAAAAACATGTACAGGATAACACTTTCAATTAATTAAGATCAGAAGCCATGAAACCCAGCGTCTGATACTGCAACAGGGCATATGGCCTTATTATTATTATTATTTATATTTTTAGGGTCAGTGGTATCAATTAACTCCCTCTCCTTTTGGTATCAATAAAATGAGTACCAGTTGAGCCCTTGGGTCAATGTAATCAACTAGCTCTCTCCTCACAAAATTTCAGGCCTTGTGCTTATTGGAGAAAGGATTATTATTGTTGTTATTGGCTCTCAAAAGGAACAATCAATTCTTTTTTATTGATTTTTAATCATAGATCTACTAAATCAAAGCTGATTAAGAGCTAAACAACTTAATTAGTCAAATTATTTTGGCCAAAATTTACATCAATTAAAATTTAAATGGAGACATGCAAAAGGATTTGATCTTCATCTTTGGTACTTATTGTTAATAGGAATTATCTCTCTTTCATTATGGCTGCTAGCAGAAATGCTACCCTCTTTTACAGCTTTTTGCTAGTATATGTTGAATAAAAAAAATTCTAATGTGTAAATAACTTGTGCATTTTATATCTTACACATTTGTATGTAACTGAATGAACTTGAAGTATAAAATTTCTATGTAACTTTGATATGATAAATATAATGTGAAAATTTTCATAAATATTCTCAAAGTATCTCAAAGAAAAACTTTATAATCATGTATTTTTAATGAATTGAATAGTTAATTGAGAAAGAGCGAGAGAGTATTGCAAGGAAAAAAACTGAACCAAAGAATAAGAGAGAAAGGTTATAAGAATAGAGAAACAGAAAGACTAAGAGAAATAGAAGTGACAAATAAAGAAATGGAAAGAGAAAGAGAGAGAAGGGAGTAAGACATTAAAAACAATATTTCACAGAAGATTTTATCTTGTAGTGAATTAAAATTGAATCCTATATTTAAAATCTTCCATAATACAAGGAGCTTGAAAACCACATTTCAAGAATTTTTTTACACAATGTAGACTTTAATTATTACTTTTTCTTTTAGTCAATGTGCATACTTCTAACTAATTAATAAACAGCTTTCGTCATTATTTTATAGAGAATTCCAATGATTAACAATTTTTTTCCTCACTACATTATGTTAACATGTATGTGACTGTGTATTCTTGAAGTAAAAGCATCCTTGAGAAATTTTCTAGCCCGTTTTCAGTCACCTCTACTTCTTATTGTTGAAACTCTGTAAAGCAGTTGGCATTAGGAAAGGCAATCAGCCATAAAGACCACACCAAAGCAGGTCTCACCAGTGCTGGGGCCATGTGAGAAGCATCCAGTCCACTCTGCAAAGTGGTTGGCATTAGGAAGGGTATCCAACCATAAAAACCATGCCAAAACAGACTGTGGAACTTGGTGCAGTACTTTGGCTTTCAGGCTCTGTCAAGCAACCCAATCCATGGCAGCATGGAAAATGGACATTAAATGATAATGATGATGATGATGATGATGATGGTGGTGGTGGTCAACTTCAGTTCTTCACATATATGTTCTCTTTCAATCGATCACATCATCATACAATACCTATACACCATTCTCTGTTTGAAATAGTTTAAAATGTTTTCCTAATATTTCAAATGATGCTCAGTCTCCTTCAATCTCATAGCCACATTGAACTATGTTTCATTTGTCAAGCCAATAAAGGAACCTTGAGGGAGTTGCTCAACCTTCTAGAAATTGCAATTAAGTTTACCTTGTCACGCACTACTGTCTTAAAAAATATGGAGGTGACATTAAGTAGTATTAGATATAGTGAATAAAAGACAAGATGGTCACAGTTGGAATATTTTTGATCATAGGCTTGTCTGCTTTATCACTTCTATCCTGGGGTTAAATAAACAAAATCCACTGTTTTGTGGTTTATTTAGCTGAACAAATAAAGAAAATGTTCCACTTGTTAATATCATGATAGAAAAGAAAGCAACCTCTCTCTCCCTCCCTCTCTGTCTCTCTCCCTCCCTCTCTGTCCCTCTCCCTCCCTCTCTTTATATATAATGTTTGTAGGGAGGGGATATGGTTTATGATTTTTCTTGGGGAAGATGAAGGTAGTTGCCTTCTGTCAGTTCATTTAAAGTTTACCCTGTTAGTTTCCTGTTCTCCCGAGCTTACTCTTCATCCACAAGTTCTGTTTAACCTTTAGGGAAGGGAGATAATTCACATGATATCAGGATATGTCTACACACCTGTGGACTTACGTGATAGGTGCACAGGGCCAAGTCCACCTTTGAATTCTGTACATATCAGTCACAACCTAATTGTTTTATTGTACATGATGATCTTTAGGTTTTTTTAACCCAAACCCTTGAACACCTTATCAGCTGGGTGGAGAAAATTAACCCAATAAGTCATGCAGGAACAAGAAGAGATAGAAGTATGTATAATGCATGAAGAAGAAGAAAAAATATTCCAATGATTAGAGAAGAGAAACTACTAACTTCACACAATATTTTGTCATTTATTTTACCTTTACTTTGCATTGCTTCGCTGCTTTTATTTGTATCCCCCAGTAATGAAACCTGAAGCCTTGTTCTGGGAAAGGTGTCTGTGTGTCCCCACACCTCCTTGGTCCATGAACTCCATAAACTGTCCTTTGAATGAAGAACTTTCCTTTCATCAAAACACTTTCTATTCATCAATAACTTCTCATTTTCTGTAAAAGCTTTTTTTTTTTCATGTTATTTTGTCCTTTTCTGTTTTAACACTAAATCTATAGTTTTGGAATAGCATATCAATAAACCTCTTTAATACCTTGAGCAGATCAATCACTCAATAATGTTTGAAAAAGTTGGCTGAACTTAAATGGAGATAGAAAAATATAATTGATGTAATTTCTTAGTTTGTCTCCAACCAAAATAATTGGTTAGTTAAAGACAAAGCATGGGAAAAGTGTCTTGTGATGCTGCTTGTTAGGAAATCAAAGATTTATTCCTTCATAATTGAAATTTCTGGTCAATAGTCATGGCAACCACAACAGTAATAAGTACAACAACAAAACAATGATGATAATGATAATGATAAAGATAATGATAATGACAATAATTTTTGACATTAATAATGATCTGATGATAAAAATTATAATTCTAATCACAAATAATGTTGGTAACATTAAGAAAATATGTTTAACAATATTTATTTCTTGTTGGTTTGGAATCATTGAAAGGAAATGGAATATTCCATCAAAATATTGGAAAATTACTGTGCTGTGAATCAGGTGCTATAGAAAACTGTACAAGGTGAAATGATTGAATTTGACATACTTTTATTATTGAAAAGTTTTTGCTGAACACGAGAATATGTTGGCAAGGGATTTTCATTGACGTCAGAGAGGTTGTTTCCCTATATGGAAAAAATGATAATAATAATAATAATAATAATAATAATAATAATAATAATAATAATAATAGTTATTATTATTATTATTATTATTTCCTGTGGCTAAACATAAGACTGCCTTCAGGAAATGAGGAGGACTATGTTCAATTAAATTAACCCTAGTATATTACTGATTATTATTTCATTAACCCTGGCATGACAAGAAATAAAGTCAGCCCTAACAGTTGTATTTATTTTTAATTTTACTTCAAATGGTGGGCACTAGTGTTGTTGCAAGTTTTCCATCAGGCAAATCAGAGGCTCATTGTATTTATGATAGCAATGCTGGCAGGAAGTTTCTGCAAGTTGGTGAAGAACAAACATCACAATGGAATTGCTTATGAATATATCATCCACCTATATCATCAGTAAATGATATTAATGCACACAAGTCTTGGTTTTTACACAGTTTCTGTCTCAGAAATTAGTCAAACCAAGGCTATAATAGACATGTGTAGACTAAAGGCTATGTGTAATGTGTTTGAACTTGGAGCCATGTGGTTGTGAACAAAATTTCTTTACTGCACATCAATGCTCTTTAGTGTCTGCATAATCTCCACTGTTATCTATTGTAAACTAATGAGTAAAGGGATAAAGACCCCCTTCAATCATAAATGACCATGGAATTGCACCTAGAAAGTTCCCCTCTGAGGCACAAGTCCAGGCAAAGTTGTTTGTGGAAGACCTGAAGTCACCTGTGCATACCAGCTCGCGTCTCCCCACCGCTGATGTTATTTAAGGAAAAGGCAAAAACTGATACAGATTGGCACCAGTGATGTCATAACTCATTTCTACAGCTGAGTGAACTGGAGCAATGTGAAATAAAGTGTCTTGCTCAAGAACACAACACAGAGCCTGATCTGGAAATTGAACTCACTACTTGATGATTGTGGGCCCAACACTCTTACCACTGAGCCATGCACCTTCACACTTGAAAGAGACTAATGAAAAAACTCAATAAAAAGCATGAAATTTCACCAGAAATGAAAAATAAAGAATTTCTGGTGTTCTTTAAGAATTTGCTTAACTTAACATTTGGTGATTGTCCAGGTGTCATGACCTAATTGCATTCAGTAATATGATAATCCTAGGAACAGTTTTTGTAAAATAATCATTGATTCTTTAAGAGGCATTGTTTAGTTGGTAAATAACTTTGGTTTAGCTCCTCCAGTCAAGCAATGAGTATAATCTAGCAGGTATTCAGTTTGTAGGGATGCTACATCATGACAACATGCCTGGTCATGCATCACTCCTTGTCAATGACATTTTGGTAAAGCACAAGGCAACTGTCATACTTCACCTGTTCTCTCTGGATTTGACCCCTACAGAATTAATTTGTTCCCAAACTTGAAATCCACATTAAAAGGTCATTAATTTCAGACAATGGAAATTTTTAAGCAAGTTTGCCCTAACCTTGAAAATATATTTCAGTGCAGATTCCAAAACTTCAATGACATTGGGAGGAGTGATATCATCAGTGGAGGGACCTATTTTAGAGGAGGGGACAAAGTTGAATAAATTTTTGTTTTTTAAAAAACTTGAATCCTTTTTTGTTTTGTTCCCCCTCCCTCTCTCACACACACTCGCTCTCTCGCTCTCTCTCTCTCTCTATATATATATCCTGTCCATCTTTGTATCATCTATCTGCCCAGATGTTTTATTGTCTGTTGCATTCTTGTTCTATTTTTTTCATTTATATACATATATATGTGTGTGTGTGTGTGTGTGATGAGAAACCAATGGTAATTTTCTGACCAACCATAACCAATGACTTCATACAGTCTTGTATTCATTCACAAGATGTGGATCTTGCCAAGGTGTAGTGAAAGTGACTCTTCCCCTGCTCCAGAGTAGAACTGAAAAGTGAACTTCTTAATTATTAAGCTATACTGTATCCCAGGGCCAATGAAAGCCTTATGAGTGGTTTTGGTAGATCAAGCTTGAAGAAACCTATTTTATAAGTTTGTGTGTTTGTGTGTGTCACATCATAACAATTGTAAACAAGCATCACCATTATACATGCAGCAGTGCTTTTGTCTCCAATCTTCTGTGAAAGCCTGTTCAGCTATTGGAAATAGGTGAAGATTGGTGACATGAAAGGTATCCAGCTGTAAAAAATCTGCCTCAATGCATTCCATCTGACCCATGCAAGCATACAAAATTGGACATTACACATGATGACGATGCTTTTCTGCACTGTTGTTCCATCCAGTCAAAGGTGATCATAGTCTTTCAGATTGCATGAAGACCTCACAAGTTTAGCACCACAAAAAAGAAAAAGCACCCAAAGCATGATGTAAAGTGGTTAGCTTTAAAGAAGAGCATCCAGCCATAGAAACTATGCCAAAACTGACATTGAGGCATGTTGTAGTCTTCAGATCTTTTCAGATTCTGTCAAACCATCCAACTCATGCTATAGTCAATGACACTTGCCCAACATGCAGTGGGACTGAACCCCAAACACCGTGATTACAAAGCAAGTGTCTTAATCACACAACCATGTTTGCACTTATATATATATTTTCTCTTTCTCTTCTCTTTTACTTGTTTCAGTCATTTGACTGTGGCCATGCTGGAGCACCGCCTTTTAGTCGAGAAAATCGACCCTAGGACTTATTCTTTAGAAGCCTGGTACTTATTCTATCGTTCTCTTTTGCCGAACCGCTAAGTTACAGGGACGTAAACATACCACCATCGGTTGTCAAGCGATGTTAGGGGGACAAACACAGACACACAAACATATACATACACACACACACACACACACACACACACACACACATATATATATATATATATATATATATATTCATATATATTACGGGCTTCTTTCAGTTTCCGTCTACCAAATCCACTCACCAGACTTTGGTTGGCCCGAGGCTATAGTAGAAGACACTTGCCCAAGGTGCCATGCAGTGGGACTGAACCCACTGAGTGACATATAGATATATATACATAATGTCATAAATGACAGAGAAATAATTTGTTAAAATTGTATTTAACGATAAGAAAATTCTAATATCGCAACAAATTGTTTCGTAACTTAAAAACATGCAAATAATTTATATTATTATATTTAATAATAAATTACTTACATATCTGCATTAATGCAAAATGCAAAAATCCTTCAAAATAATGTAAAATTTAAGCTACGTCCTCAGGTGAGAGAAAGTCTTTGCTAAATACTAAATTACACACACACACACACACACACCACACACACACACACAGACACACACACACACACACACGCGCACACACAAAATGCAATTCTAATGTCCTTTAGCCTCAATATAATCCCCTTCCCTATCCCCCACTGACAATCAAGGTTGGTTGAGATTTGCCTGATATATGTCTCACATCTTCCCCCTCTGCCTTTCTTTTCCCCTCCCACCTGTATTCATTGACACTCTTACCCATCCAACCCTAACCACCTCTGACCTGAGATTTCAGGTGAACTGTTTCACTTGCCAAAACATTCAAATGGTCACCTGCCTGGACCAGACCTGATGTCATTTTGGTAAAACTGTATAAAACAATATCAAAAGAATTTTTTGTACAAAATATAAGGAAAATGAAATTTTCAGTATGGATGTAATATAGATATAACAATGAAACTGTAACAAAATATAAAATATTTTATATATCATCGAAAAGGGAAGAGATTTCTGAATTACCCTGTATACACACACACACACACACACACACATGCATACATATACATATCTGCATGCACACACATATATCTGTTTGCACATATATATATGTGTGTGTATGTGCATGTATATATATATATATATATTTCTATATATATATGTATGTGTGTATATATGTATATATATATATACATGTGTGTGTGTATGTTTATATACACACACACGCACATATATTGTTTCTGGTAAATTAACAGATTTATATAAATATGTATCTAAATATATATATAAATCTATACACATATAATGTATACATACACACACACACACATACATATACATATTTATATATCAAATTATACATCAAAATAGCTTGTATTCATTATTTGTATATGTATGCCTAGATGTACATGTGTGCATACCTGTATAAGATTTCGTGTGTGTGTATGTATGTGTATGCATCCGTCTTTAATAGATTTCAGTGATGCTTCTACTAGAACAATGTTAGTGAAGCTGCTATTAACAATCTTTGGATGTGATGTGTGTAGAGGGGAGAAAGGTTAACTAAATATGTGGATGCAATCGAGCATTGTGAAAGTGCCATGAGTGAGTGGAGGTGAAGTGAAATGTTCTCAAGGTAGTTTTCAGCATTGATTTGCTTACTACAAGGCTGAACCAGTCGATATAGCAGAGAAAGAGAGAGAGAAGAGCATCAATAAGTAGATTACTGCTGCTGCTGGATCTTCTCCATACAGTGAATAAACATTCATCATGTTGGTGACATATATTAATAGAACCAGAATGTTGCATAGGCCTTCGAACTAGGACATAAATGCAATAGCACTAGGAAGTTGTCATGTTGTAATTAGAACATTAGTGTGGTACTGTAGTAGTAAAACTATAGTATGATTGGGTCTGAGATGGGAAAATACTAATGATTGGGATTTAATACTTTCCACATAGCTGTGTCTTTTGCATGTTTAGGGAATTTTATACATGAGTAGCAACACTATTTTTTGATTGCATGCTCTTTTTCCATTACATAAACAGATATTCATGTCAGGTTCATCTTTTTGCTTCTTGAGAATATAGCTTTATATATTACACACATATATACATATGCATGCATATATATATATATATGCAGTCACATATGCATACATATGTACATACTTACTGCACACACATATATATCATATATATATATCGTTAATCTTTTACTTGTTTCAGTCATTAGACTGTGGCCATACTGGGGCATTGCATTGAAGAAGTTTTAGTTGAACGAATCAACCCCAGTAACTTTTTTTTTTTTAAACTCTCATACTTATTCTATTGGTCATTTTTGCTGAACTGCTAAGTTACAGGGACATAAATGCACCAACACTGGTTGTCAAGTGGTAATGAGGACAAACACAGACATGATTACGCACACACACAAATGGATTTTTTTTTCAATTTCTGTCAATGAATCCTCTCACAAGCCTTTGGTTGACCAGTGGATATAGTGGAAAACACTTGCCTAAGTGCCACACAATTGGACTGAACCCAGAACTATATGGTATAGAAATAAGCCTCTTACTACACTGCCATGTCTGTGCCTATATATGTATACATGCACACACATGCGCGCGCACACACACGCGCACACACACACACACACACACACACACACATATATATATTATTCGGTAGTATTTTTTGTCTTCATGCAATGTGTAGTACTTATAACTAGAACTCTTATAATCTGTTAATAATGTGTAGAATAAAAATATTTCAATTAGTTGTGGTTAACAATTCTTTTTGTCCTTCAGATTTGCTAACTAAAACCTCTGTTTAACAAAAATTTTTGAGATAATGTAACTTTTAATCATGGACTGATAAAGATTATTAGCAAAGGCTGTAAAACAACTATAGATAAATAAAAGTATGGAAACTTAAGCGTCAAAGGAACCTCTACATGATTGCTCAACTTTCAGAAAAAGCAGCCAAAGTTCCCTCAACTTGCATCATAATATCTTAAATACTGGAATGTTATCTTGGTTAATGTAGTCCGAGGCATATTGCTGAAAAGACAGGATGCTCTTGGCTGAAATGCCATTGATAAATCAGCTTAAATTGATCTGATTAAGGTTAACAACAACAGTTAGAAAATCAATTGCTGCTCAGCATTTATTATTATTATGATAGTCATCGTCATCATCATCGTCATTTAACGTCCGCTTTCCATGCTTGCATGGGTTGGACTGCACCAATCTCCTGTCTGATCTGGCAGAGTTTCTACAGCTGGATGTCCTTCCTAACGCCACCAGCACGAAGGCCAGTCAGGCGGTACTGGCAATGGCCATGCTCGAATGGTGTTTTTTACATGCCACCTGCACAGGAGCCAGTCCTGCAGCACTGACAACAACCTCGCTCAAATGTTGTTTTTCATGTGCCACCGGCACAAGTGCCAGTAAGGCGACGCTGGTAACGATCACACTTGAATGGTGCTTTTCATGTGCCACTGGTATGGGAGCCAGTCAGCGGCCCTGGCAATGATCCTGCTTGGATGGTGCTCTTAACATTCCACTAGCACGGATGCCAGTTGGGCAGTGCTGTCATCGGCCACGTCAGCAAATTTGATTTCGATTTCACTTGCCTCAGCAGGTCTTTGCAAGCAGAGTTTAGTGTCCAATGAAAGAAAGGTATGCATAAGTTACACCACTGGTATAGCCCACAGATAATAATAATAATAATAATAATAATAATAATAATAATAATAATAATAATCTTCATCAGCATCATCATCATCATTATTTATTATTATTATCAGTTCAAAATTTTATTTCCTCTAAGTGAAAGAGTCGGTCCTGACATGTTGGGTGTTTCCTCCTTGTACCAATGGGCTCAAGTTCATTAATTTCACTGAAAGAGGTTGATTGATAGATGAGCCTAAAAGGATTGAAGATGCTTTCCTCTTTGATCAATCTTCCACCTTCCTTTCTAAATTCCAGTTGAAAGGAATCTGTAAGTAGAAAGGGAAGTGCTCTCCACCAGTAAATTTGTTAAGAGTTGGGTGACAGTGGTAAAAATGGCAAGAGTGAATGGCTCTATTCTCAGTTTCTTTAAAGGAACTATGATACTCTTCTTGAAGTAAATAACAAGATAAGTGAGAATGAAGAAGAATTAAGATTCACCATCCTTCAAAAATCAAACAACTAAGTGACAAAATTATGCTTCTATAGTGCCACAGACTTTCTGGAGTAGTAAGAACAGCACAAGGTATAGAGTATCAACTACATACAAAAGATAGCCTACTAGTAAAAATGAATCTGAGACATTAAAACGAAGTTTAAAAAGTATATCTCAAAGATGTTACAGTTTTTCAACACTAGATGTCTAAAACAATACTTAACTGATGTATTTGATTGTACTCATATGCAATTCAAGAATTGGTTAATGGCTGCAGTTGTGGAATGCCCAAACCCAACCTTATAGTAGATTAGTGTTTAGCAACAAGGTAATAGTAGATATTTAGTAGACAAGTACATTTTTTTTTAATGACACAAGTGTATTTCTGTATGTCTCTAGAAATAAATTTTGAAAAAGTAGTAGATTTATAACTGAGATATAACAATGTATAATAGATATATATATAGTGTGGACTTGAAACAAGTTGAGTATGAATAAGCTCAGAAAATGACTGGGTATCAGGACTATTGATCAATGAATTTAAGAAGAATGATTGTGTTGCTATGGGCTTTTAATGGGAAAGAAGAAAATTGATTTTTAAATAAATATAGAACTATAAACTTTGGTTATAAGAGTTAGCAGTGGCAGGAAGAGATCATAACAAGGTAGATATCTTAGATTAGAAATCAACAGATCATATTGCAAAGAATAGTGACCAAGGCATTAAACTTATCCTATTGTTACTACAACTGCTATTCAGGACAATAATGATGATGATGATGATGACACTGACGATGCCACTAATGATGTTTGTGACAATGAATGCAATAGTAATTGACAATATTGACTGGTATATGATAGTTCCATTGACATACTAAATACAATGGTCATTTAAGTCTACATTGGTTATATAAAACAACAGTTTAATTATGATATTGGTTACAGAAGTTAGATTGGAATATACTTTGGTTATTGAAAATCTTTATTAGTGCTATGGAATTACATTTAGCCAACATGATTGTTTTATTAACAACTAGATCAAACAGCTAAAACAGTTGATTATTTAAATTCATTTTTCTATCTTGTTGCAGCTCAACTCCATGAACAACTTTAAACATTAAATACTGTAAAGCATTTTAGTCTCTCTCCAATTTTAAATATCAACTGCTTGAATCTGACATTCTCTCTAATTACACAAAGATTTCTGTAATGTCTGTCTCTTCAATCAATTAATCACTTGATTGTAATGCTTCTTTATAATATTTTCAGTTAATTCTATTTTGTGTTAATATGTGAATATTATTTCATCTGCTTACTATTGAACATTCCACATATAAGTGACCCTGAGAGAAATTGTGACTCAAAATTAAAATTGACTCCTTTAAGAGATCAATGTTGATGTTTCTGACTTCACTGTAGTCTCTTAATAAACTGATAGGAAGAACTGCTCCATATTTGTTTCATTGATTCTTGCTAAAACTATCCTCACTGCACTTCAACTCTTGCAATATTAGTTTTGCAGAGCTTGTTTCACAATATTTTAAATATCTGGAAGTTATACAGCAGTTCAGTTGTCAAACAAAAAAGACTGGAGACTTTAGATATTTGGTCCTTTATATAGTTAATAGGCAAAACATTACTTGACCTGAGCAGTCTGAATAATGATTTATATGAATCAGAATTGGTAGGAATGTTTGATAATGTAACAATAAACATTAAGACAGAGAACTGGCAGAATTGTTAGCATGTTGGGAAAATTACTTAGCAGCATCTCTTCTGATTTGACATACTGTGTTCAAATGCTGTTAAGGTCAACTTTGCCTTTCATCCTTTCAGGATCGATAAAATAAGTACCAGTTGAACACTAGGCTAAATGTAACCGACTCTCTCGCACTGAAATTGCTGGTCATGTGCCAAAATTTGAAACCAATATAACATTAAATATTACAAAAAAAAATGGGAATTAAGACCAATGCATGTGACATGAAGTTTCAGTGTTTCATTTTATCTCTTGAGATTTGAATGCATTTTCATTCAAGAAATACCATCTGAAAATAAAATGTGGAAGCAAAATAATGTTGCAATATTCATAAAAATGATAAAAGCACTGTGGAAAATGTGTGTATATAAGAAAAATATGTGGCACAGTAATAACATGTGCCACCTGGGACAACCCTTGAGTTTTGTAACCTCCCTCACCGGAGCCCAAGTCTATACAAGCTTATATAGTGCCCCCAAAAAGGCATCACCCAGAGTGGACTGTCCCCAGTGCCATCCTCCTAAGCTGCACTACTTGAGTGCTAAATTTACTTAAGTAGAATAATAATGTTCTCCTCACAAATTGAGTCATTGTATTCATTAGAAAGATGGTGTTTATCTTTTCTTTTAACTGTACAAAGGCTGATGATTATGAAGACATGAGCATTGCCATTTGACTAAAAGGTTTGTTTCACAACTTCATGGGACTAGGTCTAATCCTATTACAGGATACTTTGAGCTAGTGTCTTCTGCAACTGCTTTGTGCATGGAATTTCATAAACAAAAACAAAGTTTACCCTGGCAAAATTTGGATTCAGAATTTCAAGATGGACAAAATGCTGATAAGCATTTTACCTGGTGTAGTAACAATTCTTTTCTCCTCTAGGCACAATGCTCGAAATTTTGGGAGAGGGGACCAATCAATTAGATCAACCCCAATATGCAACTGGTACTTAATTTATCGACCCCGAAAGGATGAACGGCAAAGTGGACTTCGGTGGAATTTGAACTCAGAACGTAAAGACAGACGATATACTGCTAAGCATTTCACCTGGTGTGCTAGCAATTCTGCTAGCTCACTGCCTTATTCCATACATGCTTACTAATATTGATAGTATTCTCCACATTGAGTGTTTGTAATTGCCGTTATAGTGTACCCATACCAAAATTTATACTTCTTAGTTCACTGTTGCATTTACTACAATTAATCAACCGAAATGTTAAGTAGTTGGCATTAAGTTGGAGTAAATAATTCCTGAATATATTCAAATATAAAGAGGCTGCAATTCATGGAAATATAAAATCTTTTATTCCTTTACTGGATATAGTCATTGGACTGGAACAATCCTGGGACAATTCCTTCAAGAGGATTTTGATATTTTAAGCAATTGTAGTGACCTCCAATATTTATTTTATCAATCCTGGAAGAATCAAAGACTAAATTTTCCTGGGTAACAGAGTGATAACTGTGTCAGAGCAAAATGCTACAATGTCTTTTTGTTTCACTGCACCACTTTTGTTTACCTGAAATTAATACATACACACACACATATGTGTATGTGTATACATTCATTCATACATACATACATACATAGAAGAAAAGAAGTGATGATTTTTAAGAAGTGAAGATTTGTCAGACATTCCAAAGATTCTCCATCTGAGATTCTCTAGGTGAATAGATTCACACACTCGAGTGTGTGAATCAACAGCTTAACCAACACAACACCTCAACCACATATTTACAAACACTGGGAACTTTTTTGACTGGAAAAGTCTTGTCACTTTGTTAGCAACTGGCTTGAACTCTCTTAAAAAGAACTTAAGAAAAGCATACATGCATACATACATATATTCATGCATACATACATATGTTCATGCATACATACATATGTTCATGCATACATACATATGTTCATGCATACATACATGATGGCTATCCATTCATGACTGAGGAAGACCATTGCTGACCTTTAGGAACATTGTGCGTTCTAGGACAAACTTATATTTTGCATTTGCAGCTCCATTGGTGGCTAATGAGTCCTGCTCTTGACAAGCATACATGACTACAATCATTGCAAACCAAGCTTTCCCCATTCACTATGCTAGCAGTACGCTTTCGAGCAGCACGCTTAAATTCCTCATGCAGAATACATGCCCTTTCAAAACTGTTGACCCCCTTCTTAACCTGCTTCCTCCATCTGTGACGATGACAGGCATTGCACTCCTAGTTGGTCTCCTGTTGGGCTCTCTTTCCACTAACAAGTTCCCCATGTAGCATCTGTTTAGGGATCCTGCTATCCTTCATTCTAATAAGGTGTCCCAGTCAACGTTACTGGTGCTTGTGTACCATCACCTCAATACTCAAGATATCAGCTCTCCTCAGGACCTGTGTGCCTGGAGTTTTTAAGGACCAGCCAATATTCAGAATGTGTCCCAGGATGCTCTCTGCAGCCTGGAAGATATTTCATCATCCAGGAAGCAAGAACAGCTGAGTGTGCTACCCAAATAGACACACTTGCCTACCACTTTCAGTATTGTTCCTTCAACCAAGATAGGTGGTTCCACATATGGATTTCCTGCTGCAGGCTGGAATATTACAACAGTCTTGTCCAGGATAATGCTGAGTCCAAATGCCTTTTGATTTAGTAAATAGAGTTAGAAGACTCCTTGGAAAGCAAATGAGCTGATGCAGAGCTCTTAGGCCCATAAACTTGCTTCATAAGATGGTAAAGCTTCTTGCTGTTATTTGCATCAGCAACAGCCTGAACATCATGTGAAAAATCCTCCCACCAAGTGTTCTGCATCTTCCTGAGAGATCGCTGCAGTAGTGATTTTACACTGGTATAGTGGGCAAGTGCTAGATGTTTCTGCATACATACATACATACACACACGCACATATCTTATGAGGTTCTGCACAGTTTCCAAGTTTCCCTCACAAAGTAGTGATCAACTTTTAGGTAGAAACACTTGCCCAATATGTCATGTCTTGGGATCAAACTAGAGCCCTATAACATCAGCCCTAAACACCTTTTCATTTACTTATTTACTTGATACCTAAATGTCAATATTTTTATATAATATTCTATATTATTTACACAAATCTATCTCTGAAATATTTTTACTACTACTCAAGCAAATTACTTTTCTAATTATCTTTTGGTTTGTAATTGTTTTATTTGTACTGATTTCACAAGTAAGTGGCTAATCAGTAAATGTATCTCTATTCTTATTAAGAAATTGCTCTTAATCTATATGTAAAACAATTTATCTTTCATTAAGTTAAATTAAATAATAGATTTAAACAAGATACCAGTTTAAAAAGATTGAAGGTGAAAATACTTTCTTTATAAATATATTCTATCACTAGATTTGAGTCTCCTAATTTGGTGTTCAAATTTATGATGAGTTAGCATATTATTTAATTAGATATCATCTAATTCTGAACCAAAGTATTAAATATTGATTTAAGTTTGCTATAATTTTATTCCTTTTAGGTTTATGGGCAAATAATCAAAATTCATCTTTTAATCTTAAACATGTGTAGGGTTTTTTTTAGTGAAGGAGTGAGTAAATATAGCACTAACTATATTGAACTAATACAAATATGCCATAATTGGCAATTTTATTGATAACTATGAAAGTATTTTTCTATTAGTTTAGCATATTACTTAAAAGGTAAAGGTTATTGAATTTCTAACATGGTTTATCTTTACTTTTAAGGAAATGCAATGAAATATTATTGGACAATTTGAAAATCAAGAATACACATTTGTAATTTTCAATGTACAGGCCTTCACTTTATTTTACCCTCTGCAAAAACAGATACCTGGTTTTCATCTCATCCTTGAAAAAGATTGATATATTTGCATCTTCTTAAGTTAGGCTTTTATTTCACACAGACAAACAGTTAACTAAGTTGTAATATCTCATATAATAATTACCTTCAATGATGATGATAACCTTGATTGAAATAATGAAAATTATTTTATCATGGACAGGCCCACTGAAGAAATCAACACTGGAAACTAAAAAAAACATTTTTCAGTTATAAATCACTAGAGTATCCCCTCAAAATGTTCCTATTTACATAGCACTGACAAGGCAAAGGTGTACATAATATTTTGGTCATGGACTCTGTGTCGTGTCAGTCTTCAGATACAAGCCATCCGTGGTCTGTTTGCAAGTCTAATGTAATTTTACAAAAGTAATTATTATCAGTGTTAATTGGCCATAAAATATTCCCTTGTCCTATTTAGTTGAGTGCTCATTCACTTTGATTATTTCTTATACTGCAAGCAAGATCTTAAATTCTAAATTCCCATAACCATTTGTGTTCTAATATCTTCATTTTCTTTTCTTATCATGAAATTTGATTTGAATACATTGAGCAGAAAATATCCAAAATTCAGTAAATTCACCTATTAATGGCTTGCTTAAATGTTATGCTTAAAAAAGCCACTCACCATGTTGCTTTTACTGCAGCTCGCTTTGCTGCCTTGTAATAATGTCCTTTGTTTTTATGAATGATGTTTCTAAGATTTTTGCCTCTCACAAAGTGATCAAAGCTAAATTTCAATGTGAAGAATTCCATTTAGATTTTGTAAAATAAGAAAAAGTATTTGCTTTCTAAAGTAGATATAGTGGCCATAAATATGCAATGTTTACTGGAGAAAATTTGCAGGAAATATATTGATTACCTCTTCATTATAAAACAATATGTTTAATGGTTAGATTTAATCATCAGCTGCTGAAATATATTTCTGTTCTTCCTAACTTTCTTTTTCTAAGGTTTTGGGAAATATTAAAAGTATAAATTATTGAAAAAAAAAAGTAGGGTTTTTATGCAAGATGATTTATAATTATTGAATGAAATATATTGGTTTTTCCAAACAACATATCTTTTAAATAAATTTGCAGTTTTAGCATAATTATCATTGTTTATTTTGTCTAGCTCTGAATTTTAAGTAACATTTTAAATGAAATACCATTCCAAATGTGACAGTATTTCTATGTGGAATGTCAGTTGTTTCCTCATTGAGCAAAATGTCAGGTTGCAGATGTAACAACTGATTAATAAGACAAATATCTATGATATTTGATGGTTATTTAGAAGTCAGTGTTTCTTGTATAATCTGCTGGACTGTTAATTAATAATGTCCATTTTTGCAATATAGCACCTTTTGACTGAATTGAACTTTAAATACTCTTATACTTACTATCTAAACAAATAAACTTGTCATCATCATCGTTATCATTATTATCATCATCATCATCATCATCATCATCATCATCATCGCAATGCTTTCAGCAATTTTGTGCAATTTTCTGCTGC
Source organism: Octopus bimaculoides (assembly GCF_001194135.2). NCBI lineage: Eukaryota > Metazoa > Mollusca > Cephalopoda > Octopoda > Octopodidae > Octopus > Octopus bimaculoides. Next base: position 51,313,280 of record NC_068991.1, read on the forward strand.
TCTCCCAAGTGCGCTTCCATGCTTTTAAAGTGTGTGTAAAATAGACTTGTGAAAATGTAGACTTGCTCCCTTTCCTGCTGGGGTAGCCATGTATTTCCACTTCAACAAGACACCCGTTCTTGTCCCTCTATCTTACATTAGCCTCTCAAAAGCTAGCACAAAGTCACCTCTTTTAATGCTACTCTCCCACTCCATCAAGGGGTCTTGTCTTGCAAATTACTTGATGATCCAACTAGTGCCATTCTTACAAAAGAAATGCACCCAGTAGTGGTTTGTGCTAAGAAAGACATCCAACATGTAGAAATCATCCTGAAACATTGGTTTGTTGGATGTTATCAAACCATCCTACCCTTGCCAACCAGGAATGTGGGTATTAAATGATGTGGATGATGATCATCGTCATTATGAATAGCAATAATAATTCTGCATTGTTGTGGGATGTTGTTTGTTATTTCTCTATTTTGTGATAGATTGCATTTTGAGGTGCTGTTTGCATTTTGTATGATGCTGAGTGACTGGTGCAGTGTATTTTAGTGTTGGATGATGACAGCTATGTGTTTTGTTATATATTGTGGATGGCATCTGTGTACAGTGGGATTCTTATGAGTTGTTGTTCTTATAGTGTTGGGTATCAGTGATGTAAGAGTATGTATTGTATTATTTTATCAGCTGGTGATTGCATAGGGTAAATGTTGTGTTATACGATCTAGTGGGGATTCTGTAGAGTGTGTAGTGTGTCAATTTATTGACTGGTTATCTTATACGGTATGTGTTGTGTATTGAGAATGTAATGATAGTTATACTTTAGACTTGAAAGTGTTCTGCATAAAATGTAGGCTGTACCTAACAGGACTGTCTTTTGGGCTGTGCACAATATGGTCTCTGATTTTCTATTTATGTTATTGGTTACATTTTTTTACCTTGATCTCCATTTATTTCTGATTTCACTTTCACTTTCACACTCCACCACATTTCTTGCTTGTTTTAGTTTCAAAACATTTCTATTTTGACAATTTCTTCTCTCAACAATATTTTGGGGTTACAAGGATCAAAATTTCTACAGATGGGCTGCGTTGCTATTCTTGTCACTCTGAACAGTCATGTCTCTGATGATTGTGGTCAGTTTATTATTGTGTATTATGTTTAGTGCTACATGTTTATACAACTTCTTATCCATTTTCCCATTAAAGTCTCCACATATTGCTCAGTGGACATAGTTGCTGACTCATTTGTCTGTGAACATGTTTGGACTTGTCAAGGACTAGGCTGCTGGAAATGATGTAATCAATCATCTCATTGTAGTAGTTATATAGTCTACACTTGATTTTAGGTTCTGTGGGATTTTTTCTCTTTTTTTTTTAAGTAATCCAAGCAAGATACTGGTCTTGTGCAGCTAAAGTCAGAAAATCAAACTTTCTGTTTCTGTTTTTAGCCTGTTACTTATGGTCAGTCTAGTTTATTTTCTCTCTGTCAAATCTTGTGGCTATGGAGTGTTTTTTCTATCTTTTGTTTTTCTTTTGTATACTCGGAATTTTGTTTTGATTTTCTTTCTTTCTTTTCTGCTTTCTAACTATTATTTTTTTTTATCTACATCTTTTTCTCCATAGTACTTAGTCTTCACTTTGTACTTTATTGTTTTCTTTTAGAAATAAAAATGTTTTTGTTTTCTTCATGTTTCCTTATAACATTAATTAGTATTTTTATGGTCCCACTGTTGTTATTTTGTAGTAGTTTTCTATTTCTATCAAAACCTGTTCTCCTTGTCTATGAAGTTTGTATAGTCTGTTTCTATCAGCTTTGGGGTGATGGCTTCAGAATGTTGTTAGCAGTTTCCTGGGTTTTTTTGTCCAAGCCCTTCAATCCACTTAACATTTAGTTTTTCTTTTTTTTTCTTTTTTCATGTTGAAGCTACAATTTATAATGAAATGGCTGGTGTATTTATACTAATTTTCTCTTTGAATTCTATGTTAAATATTATGAGTATTTATCCCCAAATATCTATATGAGTAATTTAGGCCTAATTTGCTAATTTCAATCTGTGTCTAATTTAATGTCCTGTTTTAATTAATTTTCCTCACTTTTAATTGTAGTTTTTCCCACAGTTGTCTAACCCTGTATTTCTAAGTTGTGGCTGAATTTATGAATGATTTTTTTTGTAGGCTTTTCCATTTGGGTGTCATCTCTTGTATTTCAAGTCATCCATGTAGAAGTGATGGCTTATCTGTAACAACTATAACTATTGGTAGTTTCATTCTACAGATTTGTCTTTGGGGTTAGTTGATAGATCAAAGAGGATAATAGCTCCTTATATGAATATAAAAATTCTTTGTCTTCTCTTTGCTTTATATTAACATTTTTTTTATATTTTGACATGATTTCCTTGATGTCTTTTGTTAGTTTTGAGGCTCCTTTGTGTGATGGGGTGTATTTCCATTGACCAAAAGTGGTATACATTATTATCAGATATTTTTCATGAATCAATTTAGGTTATTCTAAGGCTTGTTCACTGTTCACTAGTAGCTGCTGTTGTTGTTGTTGTTGTTATTATTATTATTATTATTAGTAGTAGTAGTAGTAGTAGTATTGTTATTAAGGTAGTGAGCTGGCAGTATCATTAGCACACCAGGTGAAATGCTTAGTGGTGTTTCGTCTGCAGCTGCATTCTGAGTTGAAATTCTGCTGATGTTGACTCTGCCTGTCATCTTTTTGGGTTCGATGAATTAAATACCACTAAAACATGGGTCAATCTAATCAACTAGTCCCCTCCCCACCAAATTTCAGGTCTTTTGCCTTCAATAGAAGGGATTATTATTATTATCAAGGTAAGAAGCTGGCAAAATTATTAACATGCTAGGCAAAATGCTTAGCAGTATTTCGTTCTTCTTTATGTTCTGAGTTGAAAATCCCCTGAAGTCAACTTTGCCTTTCATCCTTTCAGGGTTGATAAAATAAGTACTAGTTGAGCACGAGTTGATGTAATCAATTAGTCCCCTCCACTAAATTTGCTACCCTGTTCCAAAATTTGAAACTCTTCTTCTTCTTCTTCTTCTTCTTCTTCTTCTTCTTCTTCTTCTCCTCCTCCTCCCCTTCTTCTTCTTCTTCTCCTTCTCCTCCTCCTCCTCCCCTTCTTCTTCTTCTTCTTCTCCTCCTCCTCCTCCCCTTCTTCTTCTCCTTCTCCTTCTCCTCCTCCTCCTCCTCCACCCCTTCTTCTTCTTCTTCTTCTTCTTCTTCTTCTTCTTCTTCTTCTTCTTCTTCTTATTATTATTATTATTATTAAGGCAACAAACTGGCAGAGTCATTAGTGCATTGGACAAAATACTTTGTGGAATTTCTTCTGGTTTCATATTCCGAGTACAAATTTTGTTAAGGTCAACTTTGCCTTTCATCCTTTCAGGGTTGATAAAATAACTACCGGTCATATACTGGAGTCAAAGTCATTG
>NC_068991.1:51316858-51329928 GCF_001194135.2 Octopus bimaculoides
GGAAACTTCTGGTCTCACATTACATCCACACACCCATTGGAAACAGATGCAGCTTCTTTTACTTTTTAATCCTTTTTGCTTTCATAAATCCTTTCCTTCAAACATTCATATGTCTAAATTAATATAGGTGTCTAAATTAATATAGGTGTCATCATCATCATCCACAATCACACAATATGGATATCAAATACTGGGTTTTATTGTTTTCTTCTTTGTGCATACTGTGAATCCTTACCAAAATTACCTTTCTTATTTCTTTACTGCCCACAAGGGTCTAAACATAGAGGGGACAAACAAGGAAACACAACGGATTAAGTTGATTATATCGACCCTAGTGCGTAACTGGTACTTATTTAATCGACCCCGAAAGGATGAAAGGCAAAGTCGACCTCGGCGGAATTTGAACTCAGAACGTAACGGCAGACGAAATACCACTAAGCATTTCGCCCGGCGTGCTGACGTTTCTGCGAGTTCACCACCAAAATTAACTTTCTAAGACAATAAAGTATTCAAAGGAAGGAACATTTCTGGAGTACTTACATATCTGTTTTGATATCCAACCATTCCAGCTGGAAGTTTTGGAGAACTGAATCCAATACTCCATTGATAGCTGGTTCTATTTTATTTTTGTTGGTAGGCATTCCACTCACTTCTTATTTCTACTTTTAAATTAGCATATTTCAACATCTTTTCTACTTCCTTGTTTGAAACGGTTTAGTCTAAAGGAATTACATAATCTATCATGAGGCATTACCTTCTTTCTATGTCTTGCATAATGATATCTAATTTGCAGTGTTCAATTGTTCTAGATGTCTGGATGTCAAAATCCTATAGAATTTTTGGTTTATCTAGTACAGGCTTGTATCACTTGTCTGGCATGTTGTATTCACATATAATACAAAGTGACTGGTGTCAGTTGTGATAAACTGTGACAAACATTATCATGATGTTGTTTATATTTCTTTCTGTGTTAACATTTAGGTATCTTCAATATTTTTCACTCACTGTTTACATAGGCACTGCTTGTTCATTGAATCAGTAGAATAGATACTATTCCTCACTGAACTAATGTTTAGAACTCTATAAATCTCTACTTCAGAGACTTTCCTATGATAAGTTGTAATTTTTTGTGGTGTCTCTGAGAAACTGTTCAAGTAACTGCATTTCTTTTAACTCTTCCTTTTGCAAATTATCATGCATTCATATATTTTCTTCTCTTTAAGTATGACACAAGTAAATCCTAGTTCCATTGCAACTCATTCCAGTAGTTCTTCTTCCACTCTTTGCAATGTTGGGATCTACTAACTTTTGTTCTTTATTCACACAATCAGAAATACTAATAAATCCTTTCTCGCCAATCTTCCATTCCATGTATAAATGACTGATATTGGCCCTTGGATGAAGTACTCCATGCATAATTAAGGCTTTTTTCATTTTTCTGCTTAATGCATCTATTTTATTTCCCATCCAATTCACTATTCCAGCACTTATATAATGCATGGCTACAACAACCCAGGCATTGATCAGATTTAACTGATTCCTTGAATTAGATTTGGACTTCAATACAAGCTTTAATCTCTTCAAATATATTGTTTTCACTTTTTCCTTCATTTCCATATACATAATATTACTGAGTTCTAGAATTCCTAGATACTTGTATCCATTGTCATCAGTTTCTGAAATCCATTCTTCCAGTAAGTTTATTCCATTAAAATGCTCTCTCATTGCTCTCTTCATGGCTTAAGTTGCACATTTTAATGTACCAAACTCCTTTCCAACATCTCTGCAACACACATTTACTGTTTTAACAAGTGAATTGATCTCTTCTTTTAGACTTTAGGCTTTCCATGAAGGCTAGCTGATTCAGAGAAGATGTGTTTCTTCCTAGTTTGTTGTTCCTATTGATTTTCCTATGTGTCATTGAAATTGTTAGTAACGCAATAGCAAATAAGGGAGAGAAAGAATCTCCCTCTAGAAGACACCTCTTTTAACAGTTACACTTCCCAGCGATTTCATGCTCACTATCAAGTCCATTGTACAATGCATAGTGCTATCACTGAAGATGTCGGTTAGGTTTTCTGCTCTGCCAAACATTCTAAGTGACCTCCACAATCCAAGAATGGTGCACAATGTTGTAAGCATTTTTGAAGATGACCCATGCTCTCTGTCATCTCTTGCACTATTCATTGCTATTTTGTCAATGATCCGATGGTCATTGGAGCCTTTGGGTGTATTCTTCCCCCGCTTCTGTTGAATAAATAGTAATATGTTCTGCATTAAATGAAAATATGTTTTCTTGTATCATTAGCATATGCTCCCAACATATATTTAGTTTTATCAATCCCATCATTATTGCTTATGTTGTAATAAGAGGAAATCTATTGATTTCAACTTTACCTTTTATCATTCTGTAGTTGATGAAGCACTACAAGTCATCTACTGCTCAACTGTTACTATTTAACTGTTATTACTCAACTAAATGTTGTGCAGTATTTAGTTATGGGCCTTTATATTCTGATTTCAAATCCTAGTGGGATTTACTTTGCTTTTCATCCTTCTACAGTCATCAATAAAATTAGTGTAAAGAATCAATTAAATCAATCATATCCACCTCCAAAAATCTGTGAACTGATGCCAAACAGAGAAATCATTATTATCCTTTTTTGGCAAATAAAATTTTAAAATCATTCTAGTAATAGTAGCAGTAGTAGAAGCAGCAGTTGTAGTAAATGTGCCCTTTCATAGCAGAATGAATTTTTGAATTTGTTTTTGCTCTTTTTCCTGACAATATCTGTTGATTTTTTTACAGTCCTTTTTAACTGTCATAAAGCAGATTTGTCGGGTTAAAAAGAAAAAAAAGATTGCTGTTTCTTTTACTGTCAAACATTGCAAGGAACAGGTGTGAACCATCTTATTCTATTTAAACTTATTAGATGCAAAAAAAAATATGGTTAAACTTTACTTTTTGTAAGTCTAAAGCTGGTTGCCACACCCAGGACTTAGTCTACAGGAAAATCCTCCAAAGATAGTTTGAAACAAATCTACTTGCTTTTAACTCTAATTAGAATTATTTGTTGTGACTAACATTTATTTCACTTGTTTTGATGTGGAAGAGAAATTATAATTCTGTTGGTCTGAGCTCAAATTCCAGAACTCAAACAGCTTTTTTACTGTTTTTGTTGAGTAAAGCTCAATTAGCTATTCTCTAATAGATTTGTGAAATAAACTGATTGAAGGTTTACTTATGATCCTTAGAGAAGATACACTAATATGTCTAACTCCAGACTGGAATAATACTTAGTACCACATTCATGCAGTAACTGATAATGTGGTGTGTAGCTTAATAATTGAGGTACATTGCATTCAGTTTGCTATAATATGTCCAAAGTTTGAGATAAGAATTCATTGTGTAGCACCAACTAGCTGTTCTTAAGTAAGTTTTTCATATAGAAACTGCAATTTAATGCTTAGGACAATCTTTTCACCTGAGCAACACATTTTAAAACTAAAATTTTGGGGGAGACATTAAGATCTGTTAGTATTTAAATATAATGTGTTACTAGTCACATATCTAATTATATGTAAAGTTGTCAAAACAAATATATTTTACAACTAACTATTCATAAAAATTGATAACATTTGAGTTAATTTCTTGTTACATGTAGAGATTATCAACACACTCAAGTGTCATGACTCACATTTTGGAAATATCTGGCTTAGAAGCAGTTCTGGGTCAAGCTATCTTTGTTTTTGAGGAATGTTTTACTAAGATTTATGGACTCCAAACATACAGTCCTTGCTTCAAAGACAATTGGAAGTTTATTGAGGTAGGTTTAGCTGCTACACCAGGCAGGTTAGGCCATCTTATAGACGCTTCCTCCCAAACTTGTTTTGATGATTCAGCTGAAGTGGAAGAAGTGGCCTTGATGCATGATTTTTTCTATTTCCTTGTGATATGCAATTAATATGTTGCTACTATACAAAATATACCAATGTTACGATGTGATTTGGGGGAGATTTGGTTGCTATTTCCAGGATGCTTAGTAATATGTAGAAGCTCTTTTGTTGGCTTCTTGAGATCCCTAAAATGATGGGGGGATCATGCTTGCTCCACCTTTGGTAATAGTTTTACTTAATCAGGATTAACTTTGAACTAGATAACATGAGTTTCATTAAGCTTGGCTGTGAAATTTATGTCAATGTTAGTTTACAATTATTATGGTTGTGTTCTAGTTGTATGTCAGAGATTTATGTTGAAGGTTCTAATATAACCATCAGATGTAGACATTAAAATGTAAAATATATCATAGGAAAATTTATGTAGAATAACCTAGCATGAGAATAAAAGATAGTGGTATCCTTTTAATGGTGAATATATCAATGGTGTTATTAAGCCAAAATAGCTGGGTCCTGAGTGTCTGAATCAATATAATGTTTGTTGGATTTTAATGGAAAACAGTAGACAGGACAAAAGGGTTATCTCTTCTAATAATTAGGATTAACTTGATTTTTACTATCCTGAATTGAACATAGTGATTAGATTGAGTTGATATTTGCTAAACAAATTTGATATCAATGAGATTAAGCATGTGTGTGTGTTTTGTGTGTGTGTAAGTGACATCATGTTAATCAGTTGCCTGGCCTTATTAAATTAGATTAGGATGTTGTTAACTATATTAGGCAGATCTTGACTAAGTTAATATTGAATAAACTAAGGTAAATCACAGCCAATATTGCAGTACAATTTTACCAACAAATTTAAAATCCAACAAGATACTGCAACAGTGTTAGACACATTGCTGCTTTGAAGACATTAACAAACTAGTATTTAATTGTCAATGAAATTTCAAGATTATGGCTAATACTTATTACTTTTACTAACATGATAAATCAAACTGTTTTAAATTTTTCATGAGATTCCATTTCTCACTGTTCCCTATTATCTGCTCCTTCAAACTATTATTTATCAAAATTTGAAATAGTTCTGTAAAGTCACTAATCTCATTTTCCAAAAACAAAACAGAATTATTTAACCACAATAAAATATTAAGTTAGTCACTGGAGCATCAGATTCACAATCATGAGGTACTGAGTGCAATTCCTGGACCAGGCTGTGTGTTGTATTCTTGAGCAAGACACTTCATTTCACATTGCTCCTGTTCACTCAGCTGTAGAAATGAGTTGCAATGTCTCAGGTGCTAAACTGTGCTGGCCTTTGCCTTTCTCTTGGATAACATCACTGGCGTGGAAAGGGGAGGCTGGTATGCATGGACAACTGCTGGTCTTCCATAAAGAACCTTGCCTGAACTTGTGCCTCAGAGAGTAACTTTCTTGGTGCAATCCCATGGTCATTCATAACCAAAAGGGGTCTTTGCCTTTACCATTATTTTAGAAATACTATGTTAGGAAGTAGTTGTTTATTCCTTAGAACAATTGATATTATGACAATTTTCTCATCCTTGGCACCATAGCTGTAGTCTGATTGAATTATTTGAGCATAAGAAATAGTGCCTGACAGTAGTTACAATCCTTTATGTTCTGATTTCAAATCTTGCCAAGGTCAATTTTGTCTTCTTTCTTTCCAGGATAAATAGATAAAGTAGCGATCAAGTACTGGGAGTGATGTATATTATTATAAAGTTTCTAAGATATCGATGGAATTATATAACACAAGACATGCCAGGCTATTATTAGTAAGTTTCAGGAATATGGTAAAAACACTACATTGGATTGATTTAAAAGAAGAAAAAATGTGTAAAGTCTCAAAAGAAAAAAGGTTAGAATACATAAATTATTGTAGATAACCATTCTGTGGAGTATTTGACTTAGTGGAGCCTCTAATAAGATATAGGTCCTTTCCAATATCTGAGAATTAATTCAAGATAAAGACCAGAGAAAAAATCTCTCTGACATTGAATGTTTATCGTATCTTGATTTCTCTGAATTGTCTGACATTTAAGCTTCTCAATTCCATTCATTTCTGTATAGTTTACGGAGACAAAAATATATTGATTTTAATGTTCCGTTATTATCATCTGTACAGTAATGGCCCATGTATACCAGTTTTCGTAGTCAACAGAAATAAAAAGAACTTAGAATTGATATCATGTATGGTAATTTCTTTTTAGCTGAGTTTTATTTTGAGGGTTAAAAACAGACGTCATTTGATCTACTCCTTTTGGTTGAGAAAACAGCAATATTTGCTATTGAAATCTCAGTATTGATTCTACCATATTGGCCACTGATTGTATGAAGGAAAGAAACCTCAACCCTTCCTACAGACTATTGATCTTGGATTCCTAGCTTTCGGCTTTGGTGCTAGGAAAATTACCCAGTAAGATATACAAATAAATAGCACTGTTTCTGATAGAATCAGGAATCAGAGAGGAAAGCAAACCAATAAGAGGTGGATATTGATTTCTTCTACCCAACACTACAAATGGTCAATATATTTCTGCTGTTGGTGTCATTATTGTTGTTGTTGTAACTGCTGCTGCTGCTGCTATTATTATTATTAGACTCTTTGAATTTAAAAGATCATATATATTAAAGGGAAAATGAAACGTTAAGTGGAATGAGAGGTGGGAATGTATAGAAAACTGTTTTCTTTTGCTTTGTTTGTTTGTTTGTGGGGAACTAAAAAGATCGGATTGATACCCTCTGTCTGAGAATCTATTGATTCTTACTTGAGAAAGAAAAGGAAAACAAAAGATGAACCAGACTATTTTTATAATCTTGTTTTTGTTACTGCACACTTTAAAATTATATTTTACAAATGTACCAAGAACACAGGTTCAATTCAGAATTGGGATTTCAAAGTAATTCTTGAGTTTGTTAACTGTTGATTATGTTACCTGCCTTTGTCACTTGTGACAACTAGAATAATTGGTTGATTTTCGATATAATTGCCATTGTCTGCAAATCTAAGTTTATAGTGTCTTATATTTTAGAGAACAGACAACTTTAATAGTATGGTATAGCAGAGATTCCAATTCACTTCTCATCAAAAATATATCATTAACTCAATGATATGAGCTATAATTCTGTTGTAGTAGGAAAGTATAAATGCTAAAGTTATTAACTAGACTTCTGCTACCTGGAAAGGTGAAATTTATCTTATTCCACTCGTTAAGAATCTTAACTAATCAATCCAAAATACTGTCCATTAATGTATTGTGTTGTTCATGAATTGCATTGTGTTGTTCAGTCAATTATTTCAAATCTTAGATTATATTTAATCCATTTATCTTTAAATCATTACACTTGTTTCTTGGAGAAAATATTCACAAATTCCATGTGGATAAGGTAAAAAGGTTAAAGCATGTAATGTTTTAGATTTCAAATGTGATAACTTTGTTTCCAGACTTGTTTGTATGAGTCAACTATTAAAAACTATTTGGAATCATGTTTCTTTTCTTTCAACAGGAACTAACAAAATACATTCGAGGAGAGGAAACCAATTCTGATTCTGTGATACAATTTCTGCAGAACTTTGTGAGATATGGGCTGGAACGGATTGAATTAAGGGACGAATTATATTGCCAGATAGTTCGTCAGACTCATAGGAACCCAGATACTGATGCTTTGATAAAGGCCTGGGGTGTGATGAGTTTTTGTTCTGCTGCTTTCTCAGCCAGCAAAACATTACAGAAGGTAATATTAGTAACCAGTTCATGTTACGATGCTGTTAAAATATTGCTCTTATTTATTTGTTATCTTTATTTTTATTTTTTTCTTTTGTAAATTGGTAGAATTTAAATCTTTTTTCTGTATTAAGTTACTAATATTCACTGAATCATTTGTCATATTACAAACTGACATCAAATACATAGCATCTACTGTAATAATATGATACTGCATAAAGATAAGCGATATAATCTTGCTTACATATGTGCTCAGACTTTGAGATAGCTGTACTCATTGATTACATTCTAGGAAATGTCTTGTTTTAAATGTAAAATTTTATACTTAACAGCCTGTTGTTAAAGTTAACATGCATTTGCATTTCCTGCACACCTGTAATTGCTTTTATACTTTTTTTGTTTGCTGTTTTTTGTAGTATTTAGTCTCATATGTAAAGAAACATATTGGTGATGAAACAGTTGGTAAATATGCAAAAATTTGTTACTCGCAATTACGAAAACCAAGAGTAATGGCTCGAAAATTTCCACCATCTGCAAGTGAGATTTTAGTAAGTACCTGATTTATTATTCAAAAGTTTGTAGGATTATTTTTACTTATCATAGAATGGTTGTTTAAATAATAACTTACCGAGCTAACAAGGAATTATAGAAGTTGATGATGACGACGATGATGATAATGATATTAACCAAGCTTTGAAGTCAATGAGAGACAACAAACTCTAAAACCAAAACTAAAGATGAACAATATAGATTTTTTAATATACAATGCATAAAGATGTATGATTATTAGGACTCAGACCACATAAGTATCATAATCTAAGTGACTACATTATCAATTACTCCTGAGAAACCCTGCTGCATCTCCTTTTTAGGATATATGTTTTGCTGGTAACACACACACACACACACACATGTATGGTCAAAACACTGGAAAAAAAACTATAATTGATGACAGAGATGAAAAATTAAGGTATAATTTTTATGATAAACTAAAACAGCTCGAGAACGTATAACTATCAATGTACAGCATTCTGGGATTATCTCTTCTGTCCAAACTTGTAGTAGCTTTTCTTTTTAATTTTGAAATTGATGAGGCATTATAAGCTACTATATTCTTTCTCATATGATTCTATACATTTTCTATAGGATCCAGGTTGGAGATGATCCTGACCATTTATTGGATTAGATTTAAGCCAGCTCCTTTATACATTTTGCGGAATGGAAGGGTGCACTTTCCTGTAGGGATATAGTGAGATTATAGATCATTATATGATTAGGTAAATTCTTGTTGAGTGTATGGTTGTATTTTTAGTTATAATTCAAATTGTTGCTCTTTCCCTGACAGAAATATTCTATTTATCACATAGGGTGGTCATTAATTAACTCCTGCAAATTTATATTTTGGATTGCATTTTGAGTTTAATCCTTTTAATAACAGCCTGTCCAAGGCTGCCCTGGCTGTATGATATAAACTCCTTGTTTTAAAGTTATCCAAATTAAAACCTTCCATCAGAATTCCTTGGTAATTTATGTTCCAGATCACGATTTAATAATGACAAGGTTATTTTTCTAAATACTGCATTCTTTTCGAAATTAACTGAAACAAGGTAGTGTGTTGCAAGAGAAATTTGGTAATGAAAGGGTTAATGAATGACAGATGAAAGAAATCATAGATACTAATTGCTTAATAAATCATTTGTCACAAAACAGACTTTAAGCTAACTCTAATTAGATCCCAGCATAATTGCAGATGATCCAGATGTTTTTTTTTTTTTTTTTCAATGTAAACTTTGCTGGATGCCTTGCAACTAAATTGAAGTCATTCTGCAATCAATATCTCATTGTCTTGGTGCTGCATTTTACTGTTGCTGGCATTTGTGCTTGTATGGAACTGCTAGTTGTAAATAAGGATGCTGGCATGTGACCAGTTTTGAAGAGTTGTGCCACAAAGTTTGATTAATCTTCCAAGTGATTTATCTCTGCTTTTCTTGACTGTCCCTACAGTATTAGCTGAGATGACATCTTCAGGAAGAGCTGAGTAAATTCGATATGAAATGGAAGTTGAAATTCAAAAATTATATTTCATCATAATCATGTGATCACATAATTCAGGGGTTTTCAAACTTTTTGATTTGCGGACCCCTTTATATTTCAGGCTTTACCTTAGGGACCCCCTTATAAACACTTATGAAATTTATACATAAATATTTGCTTAAAATAACATATTTTTACATTTATTTATTTAACAGTATTTAGCAAATAGGTTTATTGTCAGTTATACACACAGGATTTTTTAATACATACTTAGTGAGAAGGATGTGCTTGCTTGGCTCTGCATGGACCCCCTGTCTTGGCTTTCCACGGACCCCTGTCTTGTCCTTGCGGACCCCCTGTGGTCCGTGGACCACAGTTTGAAAAACCCTGACATAATTGATCAGACTATTGGGTGTTTCTATATGTCACTGGTCACAATGCACTTTGCATTGTTTTAGCTTCTGAATGATGCTGTCTCACTGGCTAGATGAGCAGGTGAACATCTCCCCTAATTGGAAGGCCAGCCCATCATGGGGTTATCCATTTACAGCTGAGTTAACTGGAGCAATATAAATTCACAGCCTGCCTGGGAACTGAAACCGCAATCTTATGATCTTGAGTGCAACACATTTAATCACTAGGCCACATGCCTTTACATTCCATCATAATACATCATCATCATTGTCAGCATTAACTCGCATCTGAGTAGCAGATCTGTAGCCAATGAGTGAGCCTCTTCATCTTGATCAGTGCAAAATTTACTGGTGACTGACATATAACCGAAATTAATTAACTTCGTTACTTGAAAATATCTAATTGATAATTAGTTATAAGAAAAATAATAAATTTCATCTTTTGTTTTTCAATCTTTTGTCCAGGAGTATATTTAGGTTATTTGTGGAATCTTATGGAAAGTTTCCTCTAATACATATGCATACATATGTGTATGTGTATGTGTGTATTTATTATTATTATTATTATTATTATTATGAGATTTTCTTCTTTCAATTTTGTTTCCATCTTCTTGATATTTAGGGCAAAGAAACTCACTTTATTCAATGATAGACCATTGAAATAATCACACCAGATTAGAGTTGTTGCTGTTCTTGTTATTATTATTATTATTATTATTATTGAGGTGGTGAGGTGGCAGAATGATTAGTGTGCCAGACAAAATGTTTAGCAGCATTTCATATGTCTTTATGTTCTGGGTTCAAATTCCACCAAGGTCAACTTTCAGGGTCAAAAAAATAATACCAGTTGAACACTGGGTTGATGTAATCAACTTACCCCCTCCACATTACGTGTCCATACCAGCATGGCATCTATCACTCTTGTTACTTTACATTTGATTTCTCTTTTGCCTAGTTCTTCTCTCATCTCATCTATGCTTCATCGTTCATACACATTAAAATTATACATCCAGGAGAACATGCTCTCTACAATCCTCTCTAACCTTCAACATCCTCTGCATTCAGTGTCCTCATCTCACAACTATGCAGCATCCCAGTTTGTTCACATGCATCATAAAATTTACCCTTTGCTCAGAGAGAGAGAACTCCCCACCCCGTCTACAGAGGTAATAGCTCTTTGAAGTTTACCTACTCTAATGTAACTCTAGCAGCTGTGCTTTCGGTATACTCTCCCTCACTGCTGTGAGGAGTCACAACTGTCAGAGGCAAAGTCTAGATAAATAGATAGATAGATAGATAGATAGATAGATAGATAGATAGATAGATAGATAGATAGATATAGAGAGAGATGGAGGAGGGGAGAAAAGTAGGGGAGAGAGAGAGAAGCAGAAAGAACAATTTAAAGTTAAACTAGAGTAGAACAGCAAATTTTTCTTCTCTTAAAGGGATTTTATCCTTTATATATGCTGTTCAGTATTTATGTGTTGAAAAAATTTATCTTTCTACTTGTTCTACAATACATTTCAACACTTCAAAAACAAACTTGTGTTAGTATACATATGACTTAAACTAGAGTATTTTTAAAAGCTTTTGGTGTTAAAATTTGAACAGTTATAAATATATGTTACTATCTTCTTCACATACAGAAGTCCCCCTTCAAACATTAGCATATGAAGTAAACTTATAGCAGTCACTATTTGTATAAAATACAAATCAGAACTTAATCATACTTACTAAGCCCACTTGCATACCGTACATTTGTAAGTCACATGATAAAACAATATATATATTTATGTACAATACATCGAGGATTAGAGAACCTAGAATATGTTTAAAATGGTTCAACAAGAGTTTTGCCAACCTTTGCTTTGGAATTTTAAACAGATCTGAATACATCTTGTTATTCTCTTCATGCACAAGCCAAATAACAATGCAATAGTATTAAAATATTCCTTCAGGGGCATCTTTGTAACTTTTATTTTGAAGCCTGTCTGTTATAGTGGCCAGCAGAGGGTTTGTCATACAGCAAAACTGTGGGCAGTCTTTGAATGTCCATCATAGAAACTTGCCCTGTCTAAAACAGTTCCAACTTTAATGACATGGCCTTGACACTGTTGACTTTCGCCTGTTTAAAGACTTCAAAGTTGGTAACAAGCTTACCCTAGCGGTTCTTGTTGATGGTGGAAATACCCAAGGAGTCATATATGATGATAGAAGGTGACAAATGGCTCAAGAACCAGTCAGTTCTACAGCTTTGTGTCTTTTTTTTTTCCAGATCTTTATAGACTTCCTGAGATGTTTCAGTTCCAGATTTTTTTGGACCAAATGTTTGCCAAATGGTCTGGTTTCTTCTACTAGTCTGTTGTTAACCCCACAGTTTATTTTAGTCTCTGATGTGATGGTGCACCGTGCACCAGGTAGCTGAATTAGTGGACTGACTTCATCTTGTCTCACCTGTGGTGATGCAGGAAAGGTGGTAATCTTTCAGAGATGGAATCCTGGTGGAAAATTTCTTTCCTCTTCAAGCTGATATCCATCCTGAAGAGATCATCCAATACACACCTCAGTCAGCAAAATTTTATTGGTTACATATGCAATTCAATATTTTTTATTTTGTCTTGTGATGCTGAAAGGAACATTAATGTCTCCAGTTCTTGAAGTGGTGACATAAAATTGAACTTGTAAAAAGACAGAATCCACTTGGGTCAGTTCAACAATTTATCAATGAATTTGATCTTGAAATTTATTGATGACATGGCACTTCTTTACACAGCTGTCTTCTCTCTCTCTTTCTCTCTCTCTCTCCCTCCACTCTCTCTCTCTCTCTCTCTCTCTCTCTCTCTCTCTCTCACACACACACACATATATCATCATCATCGTTTACCGTCCACTTTCCATGCTAGCATGGGTTGGACGATTTGACTGAGAACTGGTGGACCAGGAGGCGACACCAGGCTCCAATCTGATATATATATATATA
>NC_068991.1:51330356-51333291 GCF_001194135.2 Octopus bimaculoides
TATATATATATATATATGCATGTATACATTGTGTGAATGTATGTATGGATATGTATGCAACGGGAAGGGCATCCAGTCATACAAAAATCTGCCTCAACGAACTCTGTCCAACCCATGTAGGCATGAAAAAGTGGACATATGGCTACTACACTTAGATCTCCAGCACTGGTTCATACCTATAAACATATATAAAACCACAATTAGTAGTAGATTTGTCTCCCACTTCAATCATGTCCATCAACCTTCTAGTGTCTTCCTTACTACTGCATTAATCCAGAGAAAAAACTTTCAATTAAAAACACCAAACATTAATGAATTTATTCAAGTTCTAGAGAGCAGTGAAAGGGAGATAATTTGAAAAAACCATTTTTTTTCATAAGAATATGGAAATTTTAAAAACTGAAATCAGATTTCGGCTTTATATCTGGAAATAATTATTAATCCAACTTCTCAGTAAGATAGTAAATAACAATATACTTACTTTTGTAAATGTTCAATTTGTTGCTTTGCTTTTGTAAAATGTATGGACTAATGGACACACACACACACACACACACACACACTAACAAAACCTGTACAAATTCCATGGATTCCCTTCGTAGAAAGAGACATCGTGAAAGTGAGGGAGGGTTGACTCCCACTCTTACTTAGTTTCTTACTTCATAGAAACCTCTTACTTTCACTCTGTCTGTCCCTTTGTATCTTTCTACATTCAACAATGTCAGTGCTAAGATGTATGCACACATACATACAAATACACAAACATATACACACACATACACATACACAAGTTTACTAATTCCATTATGTTATACATACATGTATATATATAATTAGATATTAGATAATAAAACCATTTGTTGAGTATCCCACCCATGATGGGTCGAAACAATTGTAGTGATTAATAAAAACTCTCATATCTTCTATCTTTCGTCTCACATTAACCAAACACACACACACACACCATTAACCACGAAACATTTTTCTTTTACTCTCTCTCCAGTTTTTTCCTCCAATCCTTTTCTGTCAAAGAGCATAGGCTCAAAACATCAAAGACTTTTCCATTTTTCCCAAGCATCAAACTATTACACTTGTTTGTTGTTCTGTCACCTGTCTCTGTCTTTTGTTTTTTCTACATTCAAACCACACACACACACACACACACATATATATATATATAATTTATATAAATTATAAATTAAATTATATATATTTATGGAAAAATTGATGGGTTTTTTTCCTTATGAGGTTTTTTCACGCTGTCTACTTGATAAATTCTTATAAAGATTTTATCCTTACATTATATATATAGATAATATATAATTTGATTTTTGCTTATTTACTAATACATATTTTTGTTTAATTTTGTTTATTTGTCTCTTATTTTTCAGAGTGTACAAAGTTTAAGTCCTTTAGTTTGTAAAATACATTTTATGGATGGTAAAACTAAAGCAGTTCATGCAATGCCCTGTGATACAACTGCCGAAATTCTGGATAAGGTCGCCCACAAAATTGGTCTTCAATCTGTTGAGGGCTGGGCTCTTTATGAGGTGAGTTGATTGAAGAGAATTATTTTGGATTTCATTTCCTGGATCTATATTCTTATTTCCTTTGTACTGGTTTCAATAGAAAAATGGTAGGGCACTGCCACCAGTAGTTTTAGATAATTCTTTATTTCAGTTATGAACTTATTTTCTTGAATCATAAATAACTAATCACTAAGTTATTCTTTTTAACTCAACAATGGATTTACACCTCTAAACATGACACCAGTTCTAACAGAATGCCACACACACACACACACACACACACACACACACGCACATGCACATACAGGTTTCTGTCAAATGTATTAGAGAGGAATGCTCAGTAAATGCTCAGTGGAATGAAACTCAATTTGCAAAACAGACTTTCAATCGTCAGTTTCAATAAAACAAACATGTGTGTGAGTGTATGATTATTATTATTATTATTATTATTATAATTATTATTATTGAGTGAGAAAGCAGTGCATGCCATCAAAGTGACACTGGGGTAAAATATACGAAGCCCATTATACCCATCATGACTACCTGTCTGATAAGGGTACACCAGGCACATGCATCACAACCATATGTGCGCAACATGGTGATCTCATATCAAGATAAACAGTGCATGACCTTGGAGGTGGGGGCCCAGTTAGAATTTTCTTCAGGTTGAGTAGCCCATCCTCCTCAAAAGGTCCCTGAATAAGGTTTGTTTAAGGATGTTGAGCAAAACACCCATGTTTCCAAAAGTGAATTATTCAAACCCCAAAGAATTCCTCTCAATACATGGCTATGATGCTCCCCCACTACTTCTGCTCATGATCAGAGATGCACATATCATCAGCCACCAAGGGACATGCTCAACTGGTTATGGTCAAACAACTGACAAGCAAATCCGTGGTGTTGAACAGAATATTTGCTGTAGCCCATCTTTTATACCAAAACAAAACAATGTACATGATAACACTTCCAATCAATTAAGATCAGGAGCCATGAGAGCCACTGCCTGGTACTGCATCAGGGCATTTATTATTATTATTATTATTATTATTATTATTTAAAACAGTTTGATCTGGCCCCATGCAACTTAAACTTTTGTTGGCTCCTCACAGGAACCTACAAAACTTTAAGATGCATGAAGCTGAATCAAACTGTTTCAATTGATACTATATGAACCTTCTACAAAATGTGTGGAGTACCTCTTTGTTTTGTTTACCCACTCATATATATTCATTTATTTATATACGAGTTAAATTTTGGCTCTCATTTCTAGCAATTGTAGGTGCTATTTTGCACCCACATTTATCAATTTTACCTTTTGGGTTTTCATTTGCTATAGACACATATATTATAATGTATTTAATATATCAATATATTATTATATCTTATTGTATGTTACTATATATATA
>NC_068991.1:51333301-51336247 GCF_001194135.2 Octopus bimaculoides
CATTATTACAACTATATATATATAGTTGTAATAATGAAGTCAAACTAAATAGTGATATGTTCCAGGTTTGTATAATATATAATAGGAAATGAATCCATTATGTAAACCTTCCTCAGTTAAAGCATTTTAAAAATGTGAAGAAATTGATGGAAATGTTTCAATCACACACACCCATGTGTGTGATTTATCATCTAAGGGGGTAACAACATATCAAATTCTGATGACTGATCATATTCTAATGTGTTTATGAATAACTTTGCTTATCTGTTGACACAACACTGCTTTTGTACATCAATTGTTTGGACAAGTAGGTATTTGAAAATCACTTAGCTTCAAGGTGCTTATATATAATTGGCACTCTGTTGGTTCTAACAATGAGGGTTCCAGTTGATCTGATCAACAGAACAGCCTGCTCATGAAATTAATGTGCAAGTGGCTGAGCACTCCACAGACATGCATATCACAGAATGTGACATGGCTGGCTCTTTGAAGTACAGGTACTACTCACTTTGCCAGTAGTACCTATATATATATGATTAAATTATTTAATTGTTCAATTTATTGTTTGGGTTTCCATTTCTAATTTATATATATGACTATGTGTGTACATGTATGTATGTATGTATCCTAATATAGGAATGTAGTGTTTATTACAATAGATATGCTTTTATTCTTTTACTCGTTTCAGTTATTTGGCTGTGGCTGGAGTACCACCTT
The DNA here is from genome assembly GCF_001194135.2 of Octopus bimaculoides. Lineage (NCBI taxonomy): Eukaryota > Metazoa > Mollusca > Cephalopoda > Octopoda > Octopodidae > Octopus > Octopus bimaculoides. The sequence continues at coordinate 51,334,019 of NC_068991.1, forward strand.
ACAAATAGTTCAGATCCTTTCCTGCCCTTGTCATATCTATCGTATTCTACTCTCACAATACATTCACAGCATTTAAAATTGAGCTTATCTCCATACAAGCAATTTCTATGTTTTTAATATTTTTTCATCTATATTTACACTTCTTTTACCTTTGATTTTGTAATATCCCAACACATGACTAGATACTCCTTAAGACATGGTGCTCCCTAACACAGGGTACTCCTTGACACATGGCACCCTGGTCAATGACCCAAGTTTCCATTACATTCTGAAAGTACAGAAGTTGTCACTGGTTGAATGCTTTTCCTGTTACCAGCACTCTCTTGTTTCCGACTAATGTATTATTAAACAATGCAAGGTAATGAGCTGGTAGAATCATTAGCAGGCTGGGGAAAATGCTGTGGCATTTTCTCTGTCTTTATGTTCTGAGTTCAAATACCACCAAGGCAAACTTTGCCTTTCATCCTTTTGGGGTCAATAAAATGAGTATTAGGTTATGCATTGGCAGGGAGGGCAGTTGATGTAATCAATTTACCTTCCCCTTTGAAATTGCTGCCAAAATTTGAAACCATTATTAAGCAATGTACAAAAAATATCAAGACAATAGCCAAGACATTAACACACATATATACACTTACACATACATATATACCTGTGTGTATGTATCCATTTGATTTATGTCTGTTTTTCCATGCTAGCATGGATCAGGTGATTATTTCATTGAGACATTGTTTGATGCCTTTCCTATTGCTAACCCTTACCTGTTTTTTTCATGTATGGAATCTCTTATTTCACACCTCTTCAAAGACATGAAGCAAGTGACCAATTACTTGATAGAAGTTATACCAACAACACTATCCATATGCAACATTTGTACAGCACAAATGTAAACAAACAAAAAAAAAACACATGCCTATAACAAGTGCCTTTCAGTTTCCATCTACCAAATCCTCTCACAAGCTTTGGCTGACCTAGGGCTGTAGAAGAAGACATTTGCTCAAGGTGCCACACAGTGGGACTGAATCTGAAACCACATGATTGCCAAGCAAAGCATCTTTATTAGCACAACCATGTTTATACATATTCTTTTATTCTTTTATTTGTTTCAGTCATTTGACTGCGGCCATGCTGGAGCACTGCCTTTAGTCGAGCAAATCGACCCCAGGACTTATTCTTTGTAAGCCTCTTTTGCAGAACCGCTAAGTGACGGGGACATAAACACACCAGCATCGGTTGTCAAGCAACGCTAGGGAGACAAACACAGACACACAAACACACACACATACATACATATATATACATATATACGAAGGGCTTCTTTCAGTTTCCGTCTACCAAATCCACTCACAAGGCTTTAGTCGGCCCAAGGCTATAGTAGAAGACACTTGCCCAAGGTGCCACGCAGTGGGACTGAACCCGGAACCATGTGGTTGGTAAGCAAGCTACTTACCACACAGCCACTCCTGCACCTATTTGAACAATGATAGGTTTCCTTCAATGTAATTGACTTATCCCCTCCCCTGAAATTGCTGGCCTTGTAGCAAAATCTGAAATTAGTTTTATGACCCAAAGTTCACGAATCACATGAAAAATTCTGTTTTGTGAAATTGATAATATTTTACCAACATATCTCTTTTCATGTAGGATCATGTAATTAATATTTTCTGGTTGTTTGTATATTATTCTGAGTACTTTTATATGCATGTGAGTGTGGGTGTATAAAAGTTGTTTTTTTTGTAAGTATGTATATATAAATATGTATATGTGTGTGCGTGTTTTTGTGTATGCATACATGTGTGTGTGTGTATATTTGCGCGTATGTGTGTATGCATACATGTGTGTGTGTATGTATGCATGTATGCATGTACGCAAGAGTGACAGTTATTTTTTATCCTGGTGATAATGACATATCCAGATATATAGATTTGGTATTTTCATGGTTTTTGTTTTCTTTTATTTCATTTAGCTTTTTTTTTTTGTAACTCTGTTGTGTGTGTGTGTGGAGAGAGGGAGAAGGGAGGAGGAAGATGAAGATTAAATAGAGAACAGAAACAAACAAATCAAGGAGATCATAAGAAAATCTCCACATAGCATGGTCTTCTTTGATAACAATGTGTGAATTGTTTTACAAGTGTTCTTTGCTGTTTAATGATATTGTTATTCATGTCTTCTTTTTTCCTCTTCTTTCTGTTTCATTTCTCATTCACCTCTCCACGCATGCACCCACAA
>NC_068991.1:51336681-51350521 GCF_001194135.2 Octopus bimaculoides
TATATATATATATATATATATATATATATATATTTATTTATATATATATTTGTATATGTATACATACATAGATGTGTGTATGTGTATATATATATATATATATGTATTCATATATAGATGTAAGTGTATATATATATATATGTATGTATGTATACATATATGTAGATTGTATATGTGCATATATATGTATATATGTGTCTGTGTGTATATATGTGTATACATGCATACATATATATATATATATATATACACGCACACACACACATATGAGAGAGAAAGAGAAAGACAGACAGAGAGAGGGAGAGAGAGAGAGAGAGAGAGAGAGAAAGACAGAAAGAGAGAGAGAGAGAGAGAGGAGGCAACATTCACTTGATGTTAAATCATAAGAAAAACGTTTCATGATGACTTGCATTCAATTATTATGTATCTTATTGCCTAAGAAAAGTTTTGCCCCATTTATTCACATTTTCTGTCGGCATTCAAATATGTTTTCCTCCAAATCTAATCTTTGGCACGTTATCTGTCATTCTAGTTGGGGGTAAATTTGATGCAATGTAGTTCAAACAATTTCAATTGGAGAAAGACCAAGCTCTCCATTAAAAACAGCCAACCTGAGAAACTGAATATTGATTTTTTTATGGGGAGTTTTTTTGCGGTTTTTTTTTTTTGCTTCAAATGTTTAAATAATCTTTTGTTTTTCTATGTATTTAGCAAAAGTGGTGGTAGGAAAGTGTATACTTCTGTGTATGTGTGTGTGTGTTTGTATGCATACACGTGTGTGTGTACATGCATGCACATACACGTGCACATGTACAAGAATGGTTGAGAGTATTATGCAGGAAACAGCAGCAATATGTATTAGTTTTTTTAATTTTTTCATATATGCGTGTGTGTGTGTGTGTGCATGCATGCATGTGTGCCTGTGTGTCTATGTATGTATAAGTGTATGTATGTATGGTAGCTGCAGCTAAATAAATTATTGTAGTTTATAGTATGTATTGAGTAAATGTTTTTTCATTTGTGAAACAGTAAACATATATGTTCCTATATATCAACATGTGTATGTGGTGAATCTGTGTATGTGCATATGCATAAAATGTGTACATATATATATATATATATATATATATATATATATATTGAAAGTGAGAGAGACAGTTGTATGTGTGCGTAATATATGCTTTATAAGAGGTTTATAAAGTGTCCTGTGAAGAGTCTTGGAACTTTATAGAAATCTGTTGTGGCTATGAAAGAGAGAAATGGAAGTTTGATGTATTGATAGAGAGGAGATCAGATAAGGAGGTCAGTTATGTTTATGGAATATACATAACTTGTATAAACACATGTTAACAATTGCTTCAGGCTCTTTCTTTGATAAATTTTAATAATGAAACAGAGTAGAACATGCATTTGAAATTAATGTCAACTTAACTGTGTTTGTTTAGAAACAAATATTGGTTGAATCACTTTACACAAACTTTGAGTAAGATGACTAGCTTTGATATCTTTCCAACAGAAATTACCTTCAGTATTTAGCTCTCTGTCTATTACACCCAGTATTTATATAATCTGTGTCGGTGCTGTATGGCTATAAAGATGGCATTGCAATCATAAGGTCCCAGTTTCTATCTCACTGCATGATATCTTGAATAAATGTCATTTTCTATAACTGCAACTAAACTCATGCTTTGTGAAAGAAATTTGATTGATGGAAACTATATACAAACCGGTTGGGTGGATTGTCTAAAACTGACATATCATTAAGGAAAAAGATTGTCTGATTGTCTAGAGACAAGTGCGTTGCTGTTGAAATATGTTTCTGTCTCTATAGGCATCATCAGCACAGCACTTGTCCTAAATGAAAATGAGTTTGGAGAAATAACTCAGTAGCCAGATATATGTAGATACATACATTTAACTTATACACATGTATGTATGAATGAATGGATGAATACATACATGTGTGTATGTGTGTGTGTGTGTGTGTGTGTGTGTGTGTGTGTGTGTGTGTGTGTGTGTATATATATATAGACAGAGAGAGGGAGAGAGAGAGAGAGGAAAAATAAAACTGAAAAGTTGGTTCATAAATTATTTAGTTACATTATCATAAACATGTTTCAATGAAGATAAAAGATTAATTATACAATCTGGGTGAGATAAGTTTCCTAGGTCTTTGCTTCTTCAGAGATTCATATGAAAAGACGTGTGATGTTAATCAGCACCATCTATGGTTAGTGATCCTGCGAATAAAAGTGGAATTGTAACATATCCTCCTTAAATATTCAACCTAAATGTAAAGGTATGGAAAAAGCTAGACATAGTAATGCTAACCATTCAAAGAATAAAGGTTAGAATGATATAATCTTTACTCATACAAACCCAAGCTTTTGGAATAGTAACATAGATCCTTTCTCAGTCACAGGTTTTCTTGCTTCCTATAACAACAATAATAACAAAAATAGGGGAAAAAATAATACTAAGGATGCTAACATTAGAAAAAACATAATAGTACAAAAAGTATAAACAATATGAATAACAGCAGGGGTAAATAAAGGTTTACTAAGGTTTCTTAGACTTCCTGTGATTAACTCACTTATATGTAATTGTAGATTAGCCTCTTAATGTCCTCTTGAAGATAATTACCTTATAAGTAATGCAATATACAAATGCAATGTTATTACACTAAATTCTATATAAGAAATCTGGTACTTAAAACTAATGGCAATACACGATTAACAAATTATATAACATCTTGTTTCCAAAGTAGAAGATAATTGTGAATTTTAACATTCATCAAACATAATGTAATGTTGTTCAATGGAAATTATTATTCTCTAATTACAGCTGATGTTAGTTGTTTTTTCTTCCTTTTTTTTACAAAGTGTATACACATATACGTACATTCATGTGTACATGTGTGGCTATAGGAACCAAGATATGTGTCTATATATACACATGCATGTGTATGTATTCATTATATGTTTGCATATACATATATGTGCATATAAGCATATATGCATGAATGTATGTTTACATATGTGTGTATATATGCATGTGTGTGTATAATTGTCTTCAGTTCTTCTGATTTACATAAAATAGATATATATTTAAATGAATCTTTCATTTTGAATTCTTTTTCCTATTCTCTCAGGTTACAGCTGAACATGAACGGTTCATACGAGGCTATGAGTATGTTGCTGATATCCTGGCCCAATGGGAACAGTGAGTTCTTGTTTTGTTTTAAACTTCCAAATTTGGTTCATATGCATGATGTTTGGAGGAAAATTCTGGTTAACTTCTTTAGGTTCAGATACTTGCAAATATTTTCCTTTCTCTAACTAAAGCAGCTATGTTTCTCTTCTAACGCAAGACACCTTTTCCAGCCATTGATACTACTTCCTATCAGTTGAGGGGTCTTGTGCTATTAGTTAGTTGGTGATCTCACTGATGCCAGTGCCAAAAAGGCACCCAGTACACTCTGTAAAGTGGTTGTGTTAGGAAGGGTATCCAGCCATAGAAACCAGCCAAAACAAACAGCAAAGCTTGGTGCAGTCTTTGCACTTGCCTTTTCTTGTCAAACCATCCTACTTGTGCCAGCATGGAAAATGGATGTTAAATGATGATGGTGGTGGACATAATAATCATTGAATATTGGGCTCTATTGCTGTTCTCAAACTTTCTAGTTTACCGTGTGTGTGTGTGTGTGTGGAGGCGAAATGGCCCAGTGGTTAGGGCAGCGGATTCGCGGTCATAGGATCGGGGTTTCGATTCCCAGATCGGGTGTTGTGAGTGTTTATTGAGCGAAAACACCTAAAGCTCCACGAGGCTCCGGCAGGGGATGGTGATGAACCCTGCTGTACTCTTCCACCACAACTTTCTCTCACTCTTACTTCCTGTTTCTGTTGTGCCTGTAATTCAAAGGGTCAGCCTTGTCACACTGTGTCACGCTGAATATCTCTGAAAACTACGTTAAGGGTACACGTGTCTGTGGAGTGCTCAGCCACTTGCACCTTAATTTCACTAGCAGGCTATTCCGTTGATCGGATCAACTGGAACTCTCGACGTCGTAAGCGACGGGGTGCCAACAAACAACGTGTGTGTGTGTAGTGTGTTAGAATAGTGAAATATTCTTTTTTTCCTTTGCATGTTATTTATTTTTCCCTCCATATCTTCCATTTATTCTATTTCCAGGCAAAAGCATTTAACAAACACACCAAACAAAAGTGATTCGTTATCAAAGAAAGGCAACAAGATAGTCCTCGATGGTTCTGACTGCCGATTTGTGTTTCGAAAACGTGTCTATCGTCATGTGCATGATATTCCCAAAGATCCTGTAGAATATCATTTACTCTTCGCTGAAGCTGTTCACAAAGTGGTTGAAGTAAGTTCTGCTAAACAGTCAGGTCCAGGATTTGGATTTATAATAAATACCTTGTTTCTCATTTATATTTCTTTTGATTCATCTTAAAACAAAGAAAATATGATTATGATGAGTTACATATTTCCTATTACACAAATATCTAAAGAAATAGGTATGAAAATGTTATTTGGGGATGTCGAATTCAGAAAATTATTGTTAGTAGATGTAAAGAAAAGTGTTAGATGCATATATTGACAGAGGGCCAACAAATTTAGCAATTAAACTGAGGATACAGTCTAGTTGATAGCTTGTTACTATTACATCTGTTAGCAACACAGTATTGTTAATAACTCATTGTGATTCTATAAAGCAAGTATTTAGTTTTAAAGCTGTTTCTTTGTTCCTTTATAACATTTGTTTTTCATTTAGTGAACGTAGTATTTTTTTTTTTTTTTTTTTTTTTTTTTTTTTTTTTTTTGTTAGTTTCTCTTTCTTTAGTGTGATGTTATTGCCAGTGTCTTTATCCATTATAATGCTAATATTGTTATGCCTGGATAATGTAGCAAATGTAAATCTACCCCTAAAATATTGCTGCTTTGTTTGAGAGTAATATTTACACATTTCATACAAATTTCATAATTTTCCTAAAAGCATAAGTAATGTTAATGAAGTTGTTCTCACTTGGAATCAACTCCAGATTAGCAGGCAAAAGAAAAAAAAAAGCGTGAAATTCTAATATTCATACTTCCTATAAAAAGAATTTTAACTACAGAAGTGGTGTTTTTTTTTTTATCTGGGAATCAAATGTCAGTAAAAGACTTAAGCTCACAAAAACCATCTACTTGACCAAGGTATTCATAATAATTAGTACATATTCATTGGCTACTGTATACGTTTGTGTTTTATAACATTAATGAAAGCTTGTCTTTAATACATTCCACTTCAATCACTTTGAATGATAAGCAATGGTTTGACGAGGGTTCCAGTTGATCTGATCAACCGAACTACCTGCTAGTGAAATTAACGTTTTAGTGGCTGAGCACACCACAGACACGCATATCCTTAAAGTAGTTCTCAGGGAGATTCGGCACAACATAAAATGTGAAAAGGCTGTCCCTTTGAATTACTGATATAACTCACTTTTGCCAGCTGAGTGGACTAGAATAATGTGAAATAAAGACACAACACACCGCCGAGAATTGAACGCACATTCGTAAGCTGAATGTCCTAATCACTAAGTTATATGCTTTCACATTAAGCAATAAAATCCATTTAAAATGCGACTTCATTATCAAATTATGTTCTAATGATATTCTTATAATTCCATGACAATACTTCAGCTATAAAGTCTTATAAGGTTCAGAGATTTTATTACTAAATAATATATCAAATGAACAGATCGAACAATTAAAAACTAAATTTAAAAACATATCTTACAGTTAGAAACGTGTATATTTCTCAAATGTGTATGCAATCTTTGTTAATGTAGACTTAATAATATATATGTTGTTTTTCAGTTGGATGAATTTTCTGTATCAGAGAAAGTCGCCCTTCAACTTGCTGGTTTACAAGCACAGGTTATATGGGGAGATTACCATGAAAACAAAGATTTTCGGTAAACACTTTCATTTTATTTTTCTATTTGAGTTATCTCCCTTGATATGTTTTGGCTCAAAGCCAAAGACAACAATTTGTTACTGGTCCCAAGTAGTTAACTTTAAATGTATCTAACTGTACCAGTCTGTTTTGTGAATGCTTTAGTAATATAATTCCTACCTTTACTCATATTTTTTCTTTAATAATCTCTACTTCTCTATGACACCAGTGCCTATCTAATAGAATTCTGATTAAATACAAGCCCTATGCTATTGACGAACATTATATGATTGATATTTTTAAAATCGGTTTTCTGCATAATTGGTAAACGAATTGTATGTCTTAACTTTCTTACAAAGCAACACACGCAAACACTCACTCATATACATTAAACATATTACAAACACAGACACACATAAGTAAAAAAATAAATAATTCTACAATTTGTAGCAATGTATATCCTTAACAAGTTGAATGTCTCTTTCCATCCCTCCTTCTCTCTCTCTCTCCCTATATATATATTGTGTTAAGCTAAGAAGTTGTGCATGGTACCAGAATTTTCCACTTGAGTCAAATGTAACAAACTACACAAAATTGTTGTTAGAGTCTCCACATAAGTGGAGTCAAGACCAGTTAGTTTGTGCTGGCATTGAGTCATATATATATATATATACATATATATATATATATATATATATATAGGAGTGACAAATAAAGAAATATAAATTAGAGGTAAGGGCTTCCAAAAGGAACTGTTCGAATTAATTAAGAATTTGATGTTTATGCAAAATGTCGGATGAGAGTTCAAAATTTTAAAATTCATGGGTAAATAGGTAGATAAAATAAATATATACAGATTCGGGTGAATTCAGGTAAAGGATATCATCTACAGCTGTTTCAGAGGTACAATGAATGTATAAATTTCCCTTATCCTTCGATTTAACTCACAATGAGCTCTTCTTAATATAGTCCATATATTGTGAAGTATACTTAAAAACATACTTTATAAGAAAATTTAACTTTATATATATACATATATATATATATGGCACCTGTGCCCAGCGTCACCTTTCTGGCACTTGTGCCCGTGACACCTGTGTAAGGATTTTCAAGCGACATCGTTGCCAGTGCCCCTGGACTGGCTCTTATGCGGGTGGCACATAAAATACACCATTTTGAGCGTGGCCGTTGCCAGTACCGCCTGACTGGCCTTCATGCGAGTGACACGTAAAAGCACCCACTACACTCTCGGAGTGGTTGGCGTTAGGAAGGACATCCAGCTGTAGAAACTCTGCCAAATCAGATTGGAGCCTGGTGTAGCCATCTGGTTTCACCAGTCCTCAGTCAAATCGTCCAACCCATGCTAACATGGAAAGCGGATGTTAAACGATGATGATGATGATGATATATATGTATGAGCTGTTACTTAAAGATGACAGAAGAGAAATTGTTAGAGACTGGAGTGAGTACAGAGAAAGGAGCTCTGTAATACAAACATGCCAACGAACTTATAATAGATGAAGTTATAGAGAACAACATTGCTGCATTGGTTTTTTTCAGCTACAAGCAACACTGTTTGTTAATGAGTAAACATTTTTCAAGTCTTTTTCTTTTTACTAATAATAAACTTTTACTTTTAGTTATGGAGAAGCGAAACAGTACCTGTGTGAACGCATATTAGAGGCTGATATGAGTAAAGACTGGGGAAATTCTATTGCAGAAGCCCACGAAGTAAGCCATATTTAGTTTCTGATAATCTTCTTTTTAGACATAGGATAGTAGGTCACATCTTGTACATTTTGTACATAGTTATGACTCTACTAAATAATATCAATAACAAACCATTTTTGCATGTTTTTGACTTTGTATTTATAAATGATAAGATAAAGAGATGACAAAGGAATAAACGATTTATCTTATGAACTTCATTAATCATTTATTCCTTTGTCATCTCTCTTTCTTATTACCGCTCTATACTTAGCCAACATACTGTTCTGAAACATTATATATATTGAGTTCTACACCAGGGTATTAGTCTTGCAATGCCTAAGCAAAATATTTGTGGATGACATATATTTTCAAAAGACTACAAAAAATTTCAAATTGGTACAGTCTCGATGACAAATGTGTAGTATGCACTTATAAACAGTGGTTTTCGTAAAATTTGTATAAGACAAAAAAAAAAAAAATCTGAAATAAAAGCACCAAAGGTGAAGCAAATGGTTAACAATGATGAATAAATGATAAGAAAAAGAAAATTAATCAATACAATTTTATTTTTCAATTTTCTTTTGAAATCACAACTTTATGCAGTTTTTTTCACAAAGTGAGATATCATATGATATAAGACCATGGTTACTACTCGAGTTTACATGCTTTGTCTTCTCTACACAAACAATTCAATATTTATTATCATTAACTTACAGCTGGCACCTATAAAGATAAGCTGTCGTGTGACCACAGTTCTAAATATATTGGGTTGGCAACTAAGTTCCTGCGGTTTTTTTAAATTTAAATTTTTTAAAAGGTTTAATAAAAAATAACAACTAATTAATCAATAATGTATTCACCTTTGTTGTTTACAACTTCTTCTCAGCGTTCAACAAGATTTTCAGTACCTCGTTGGTAGAAATCACCCGATTTCGACTCGAAAATTTGATCCAACCAAGCTCTCAATTTTGCATCAGTATTCAACAAAACTTCGCGCATAGCATTTGAAAGGGATCAAATGAGGTGGAAATCCGTTGATACCAAATCAGGAGAGTATGGCGGGTGTGGCAGCACTTCCCAGCCATGCATTTGAATGGCTTCCTTAGTCATATTGGCGATATGAGGCGGATGTTGTTGTGCAGCAGAAGAACTCCATGCTGCCAATTAAGTCTTTTCTCTTGAATAGCCATGTTGAGTCGTTCCATCTGTTGAACATAGAGTTCCGCGTTGACTGTTTGGTTCCATTCAAGCAATTCGTAATGGATAATCCCTTCCCAGTCCCACCATATGCACAACATCATTTTATGCAGATGAAGATCTTGTTTCATGTGCGGTGTCGCTTGTTTACCGGGGCTAAGCCATTCCTTATACTGCTTCATATTGATGTACAAGCACCATTTTTCGTCACCAGTAACAATTCAGTAAAGAAATCATTGCTTGTGTCCATGAGTTGATTAGTGATGAGCAAGCAAACCAGCAGAGATTGTGGCTCGTTGATTTTTGTTGTTGTCACTTAAAGTATGCAGAACCCATGCTCCATACTTCTGAACCTTTCCCATCGACTGAAGATGCTTCTCTGTAGCAGTGTGGGAGCATTCCACTTTCTCTGCCAGTTCCCTTGTCATTTGACGAGAATTTTTGTGCAAAAGTTAGTTTAATAACTCTTCAGCCAGAACGAGGTGCGTCTATGAGGTCAAAATTTCTATTTTTGAACTTGGCATACCCATCACGAGCAGTTCTTTCAGCTATGGCACCCTCTCCATACACAGCACAAATGTCGTGAGCAGCTTTTGTGGCCTTAGAACCTTGATTAAAAGCAAAAAGAAGGAGGTGTCGAAAATGCTCATTTTTCTTAACTTGACATTCCATTTTAACGATCTGAAAATAAACAAAAATTAACTAAAATTAACTAGAAAAAGAAACGAAATAGATTCCAAAATTTGAAAACGCAATACATTCCAAAATTTATAAAAATGGCAGGAACTTAGTTGCCAGCCCAATATGATACAACAATAGAACTGAAGTCTGCATTTAGATAAAATGCTATATCATTTCTCCATCATATAGAGTTTATTGTATTATAATGGACTATATCATTAACTTTCTAGACATGATATTCACACTTAAGTTGTCTGAAGAATTAAGACTTGTAACATTTAATCCCAATACTTGTGAGGATAAGTATTTATTTGACATAAGACATTTGTATCAGACTAATAGAAACTTCTCTTATTTACTATTCTTATCTGCTTTCTTCAATCCTGATGTGGGAAAATAAGTAACTATTTGTCAGCTTTTTATAATAACTAAACTGCTCTTGTTACACTAAATTCACGATCCATTCAAGACCTTAAATTAGCCACAAAAACTAGAATTGTATTCTGTTAGATAGTTTACTTGTGTTCGTTGAGTTTGCTATTTTTCAGTTGTCATTTTTTTCTCCTTTTTCTAGCATTATGGTTTGGGAAAGTCAGAAATTGAAGCAAACGTCTGGTATTTGACGTGTGTAAAACAGTTTCCTCTTTATGGCTGTACATTGTTCTCAATAGTGCATAAAGGACTTTGGTCACACACCAGTGACTCCTTACTTGCTGTCAACATGGATGGAATCAAATTTATTCGTTCTCGGGATAAATCTATTATTCATGACTTTAAGTATTCTGACATCGAGACTATTACATTAGATCCAAATGATAACTACATCACATTGGAGCTGTTTAATGACACAGGTATAGGATGTACACAACGCTGTTTCATGTTTGAAACTCTTTACAAAGAAGATATTGGCCATCTTATTGAAAGTTATTCTCCAGCACATGCAACTTGGCTCCGGCCAGAATATGACAACTGGAAAAAGGTACGCACCATTTTTCTTCAAATTAATCTGCATATCCTCCTTATTAATAACAACTGAGACTGCTATCATGCAATTAAGAAAGCAAAATGTATTTTCATATAACATACGAATAAAAGCCTCCCACCATCTCTTCTTCACCATGTTTCCTGATTTGCTATGTGTCCTGTGTCCACTTTACTAAATACATTTCCATCAGATTTGACCAATATTTCCCCTCTTTGCTATCAGAACCTTACTCTCCACATAAACCAATACCCTTGCTATTAACTTTGTTCCTTTACTCTCAATACTTTCAATAATAATGATCAGTTCTTCCTTCTTCTTTTACATTGTCTTCAGTCATTAATTTCTGCAACCATTGTCTTAAGTAAATATTCAGGTTTGTAGCAAGGCAAGGAGTGAATTCCATTTTCAGTCTCCAGAAAATTTGCAAAGAACTTTATTGCTTTGGAAGCAATAAAACAACATTTTAAAAAATAGCTAAAGACTTAAAACTTCACTTGTAAAAATATTGGTTTCAAAGTTTGTTCATAAGGCCAGCAGTTTTGGAGGAGTGGGTAAGTTGATTACATAAATCCCAATGTTCAACTGGTACTTATAAAAATATTGACATTTGACACTTTGGTAACTTTATCTGTTGCAAAAATCATTAAGATTTAAGTGAAAATCTTGGTATGCTGTTCTTTGTCTGGATTGCTTTCTCAAGATCCCTTTTACATGTCAGTGGCTACCAATGGAAGAGCATTGCCAGTGAAACCTTCCTACCAGATACTTTTACACGGGAATATAAGAAAAATGGTTTAAATCAAAGGTTTTCAACCATTTTTTACCTATGGATCCCTTTAATTCCTACCTTACTCTGGTAGACCCTCATAGCCATTTGCTGTTTAAAAAATCATATTATATTTTTATACTTGGATATCATAAGGAATTGTATTCAACAAATTGTAAAAGTATTTTGAGTATTTTAGTAGCATAATCAATTTCATGCACATAAATTTTAACAACAAAATTTTATGTGGACCTCAGTTGAGAACTACTGGTTTAAATGGTTATCTCTTCAGTTTGTGTGTGTACCATATCTTTTTCAATTAATATCAAATACTTCTCCTCAAAAACAAAAAAACAAGCCATTGAAAGTCAGTAGCAGAAAGTAACTCGGACTCTGAATAGATTATGGAATTATTCTGTGGCAGTCATCGTCATCATTTTAATGTCCACTTTTCCATGCCTGCATAAGTCAGACAATTTCAACAAGGAAATTATGAAGCAAAACCATAAAATATAAATCATGTCTTTAACCCACCTTATTTCCATGTCTTCTTTGATACTATCCATCTTCCAACTAATGTGCTGTTTCACATCTTCTGAAAGAAAGGTTTTCTATCTTGCAGTAAAAATTCTTTCTATAGCAGTTACAGCCCTGCATCCTCTCTAGCTGAATGAGACTCTGCTAATTTTATGCTTGTTTAAGTCTAATAAGTTATAGAAACAGTCCTTATAAATATGCTTTTTTGAATACCATTTGCCACTAAATTCCATAAAACAGTAATGCTTGAAGTCTGTCAAATAGTTGGTACTACATCACTTTTAACTCCTCAGATGTATTCAATTCCTATTGTACCACTTTTTATTTATCTCTCAGCAGATACAACACAAATTGTGTGACATGATGTACTTAGAATTTTTCTTTTAAAATCATGTCGCACAAACATGTTGAGGACATCCAGACAATGATTTTTATAATCACAGCTCACCACAATGCGATCAGTTTTTGTCATCATTGAAGATTGCTGAGATTTAGGATCATTCTTATCAATTTGAAATACTGGTACAACTTGTAATATTTTGTACAGTTCTACATTTGGAGTTAAAATTCCACTGAGGTTGACTTTGCCTTTCATCCCTTCGAGATCAATAAAATAAGTACCAGCTGAGTACTGGGGTCAATGTAATCAATTAGCCCCCTTCCCCCAAATTGCTGGCCTTGTGCTATTCTTCATAGACTTCTTCCACTTTTTTCATTCAAGACATTAGTAAATATTTTATTATTGCAACATATGTACTTATATTTTAACACTTTATTCTCATTTGCTTCCTCTAATAGATGCGTATGTCAGACGAAGAGAAATTAAAATTATATGAGGAGGTTGTCAGAACTCGAAGAAAACTTGTTGAAAGTAACATTCTCCAGCGACCCTCACCAGAAGGTGGAGCTAACTTTTTCCGTTCAACACTGCGCAAGTAAGTGGTACACAAATATTTCGTTTCCATTAACATAGCAAACTTATCTCAGAAACAATAACAGTTGTATAACCTAAACAGAGTTTGGTTCTGGAATATGTTAAGATTGATCTAAAACTGCTGCAACTAACAAATAAAATTGAACAGTTCAGACCTGCTCAAAGATATTTTATAGAAGTCTTGTTAAAAGACAATGCCAAGTCTTTCAATGATTTTCATCTTTTGGCCCAAATATATATTTTTTTCTTTTAAAGACGTTGGAGTGTTTTTCTTACAGCTGAAATAGGAGTGATAACAGTTTTTGATATGATAGACATGAAAGAGAAGTCCAGCATTTGAACTTTCTCAGCCATAACTATTGAATCAATGAAATATCTACTAAGATGAAATTATAGCTTGGTAACTTACACCAAACTCAATCTCTCTCATCAAATATTCTGGCTTGGCCATGTTGACTTTATAAGATGAATGTATTTGG
Source organism: Octopus bimaculoides (assembly GCF_001194135.2). Lineage (NCBI taxonomy): Eukaryota > Metazoa > Mollusca > Cephalopoda > Octopoda > Octopodidae > Octopus > Octopus bimaculoides. The sequence goes on from NC_068991.1 coordinate 51,349,927, forward strand.
CTGATATTACCAAAAATTCTTATATCTCCAAAGTCAAATGATGGAAATTATTTTGCTGATTCTTTTATTTTTTTATTTGTTAAGCATGTTAAGCATTGTTAATTTAGAATCAAAGTCTGTTTCACCCTTATATTAATAATCAGTAAATTAATTTCAAAAATTGCCTTGTTTATGACTGTTTAAAGAAAACATAATATCAATATAGTGTTTTTGTGAAATACAAGTAAATATGAGGATTATTTTATCTCCAAAAATGTTAAATGTCATATTTTTCTTTTGTCTACCTGTTATATATGTATATATCACATACATACACATATACATGTGTGTGTGTGTGTGTGTGTATGTGTGCATATATGAATCATCATCATCATCATCATCGTTTAACGTCCGCTTTCCATGCTAGCATGGGTTGGACGATTTGACTGAGGACTGGTGAAACCGGATGGCAACACCAGGCTCCAGTCTAATTTGGCAGAGTTTCTACAGCTGGATGCCCTTCCTAACGCCAACCACTCAGAGAGTGTAGTGGGTGCTTTTACGTGTCACCCGCACGAAAACGGCCACGCTCGAAATGGTGTCTTTTATGTGCCAC
>NC_068991.1:51354140-51361164 GCF_001194135.2 Octopus bimaculoides
GTTGGGGGTGTGGGCCTGTAGCCTGGGAAGGGGAAAAGCAGTGTCGTGTACCTGAAAAGAAAACTTGCAATTGGAAGACTTCATAATATATATATATATATATATATATATATATACATAACTCATACATTTAAAAATTAAATAATGTTATATTTCATGTTTTCTCACTGTAGGTTGACTAAAACTAAAATGGAGTATTTGCGGCAATATGCTGAGGCTAGTGGACATGAGCAGTTTAATGCAGGCTATTGGGCCTACAGTAAGGTCCCCCCCAAACAAGCAATGATGATATTTAAGGAGCAACTTTTAGAAGAAATGGCACTCAAACTAACTTCCAGTGTGCTTGCTTTTGCAGGAGTTGAAGATTCAAGTAAGACTAATGGCTTTCTTCTCCCCAAAAAATGATGCTTAAATTATAGATTATTCACATTAAAGATCAAATTTGGTTTTTTACATTATATTTAAAAGGAAAAAAAATTATCTTTTGTTTGGTCTTCAATGTGAAGCAGTTGCTGATTTTTTTTTTTTAATAATCTATAAGATAGTAGTAAAATATTATCTGGCTAGAAGTTAATTTCTGTGTTGAATATTTGTTTTAATCAAGTGATAACTGAGTCTCACAGGCTTCTTTAATCAAGTAAATAATGCTAGGAATCTAAAGTAAATATTCCAAGTGCTGCCTGTTCTTTTAGGGTAGATGAAAGTGCCCCAACATGCACTTGTTTTGAGTGATAATAAATTATAGTTATTTAGTAGAAAGTATGGCTGAACATTGTATAGTTGGTTTTTAATTCCAGCACACTATGTCTTGATTGTAAATCCTGCCAGAGTCAAAATTACCTCAATATAATAAAATTCTTGTCAAATACTGGGGTTAATTTCATCAAGTGATACCTGTGTCTCCAAAACTTCTTTAATCAAGAAACTAATGCTGGAAATCTCAAGCAAATACTCCATGTGCTGCTTGTTCTTTTAATGTTGATGAAGGTGGATGCCTCAACACACACGATATCTCTGAAAACAACACTTACTCCAGATCTATATTGGCAGTGAAAGCCATTAGGAAAGAACTACGCTGCAATGTGGTGCATTCTTCATTGTACCTGACACAAGATGATAAAAGGAGGGGTGGGGAGAAGGGATGGTGATGGTGGTGACAGTGAGGAGTTTTGTTTTTGTAGTACAAGAGATCGTTCATTTTAGCTCCGGCTGTAAAGAAACATCTTAAGAATTCTGTTGAAATGCTTCCATTTATTGAAATCATTCAAGCTAGAACCAATTATAATAGCGACACAAATATAACAAGAATTACAAAGACATGTTAAAGATCTTTAATCTTTTATCACTTACTTGTTTCAGTCAGTAGACTGTGGCCATGCTGGGGCACCACATTAAAGAACTTTTAGTTGAATGAATCAACTCTAGTACTTATTTTTTTAAGCCTGGTACTCTGATTGTCAAACAATGGTGGGGACAATTACAGACACAATCACACACACACTCACACACACACACACACACACACACATGCAACAGGCTTCTTTTATTTTCCATCTACCAAATCCACTCACAAGGTTTTGGTTGGTCTGAGGCTATAGTAGAAGACACTTGCCAACGTTGTCACACAGTAGGACTCAACCCAGAAACACGTGGTTGGGAAGCAAGCCTCTTACCACACAGCTGCAAGTTTTGATACTTTCATGGAATTCATTAAATTTGATTAAAATTTACTTAAAATATGTGAAACAACTGACATAGCATGTCATGCAATTCTCACACAGATTAATTTGTTGAAGACATTCTATGGTGATGTAGAAATACTACTAAGACAATGTAGAATATATGATGATAAAATTCAAGTAACACTGTTTCAGTACCTGTCATATACCCCTGGGTGTATGATTGTCTTCAGATATATATTTAATAATTTCACTCAGCTTAACTAACTGTGACAATTATTACGAGAGTTATATCCTTGCTGTATTCAACATAGTCTGATGCATTACGTTTTCTCTACTTGAATGAAAGTGATGTTGTATTTCTATTTCAGTTTGCGATATAAATGAAATGATAGAACTAATTCAAACATTCATACAGAGGTGTATGGAATGTGTGTTTTTGTGTGATGAATTATATCTTCAAGCAATTAAGCAGACAACAGACCATCCAGGTAAGGAAATATTACATCTTCTCTCATCTACCAACATGTAAATCTCTCAGATATTTTAGGTTTTGCTGTGGATGTCGAATAAGACCAAAACTTGCTCAGAGTTGTCACCATACTTACTAAAGATCAGGTTAACACACTACATCTTGTCCACAATTAATTTTAAATCTAATTTAGATTATGAAGTTGTCTGCCCTACCTATTTTTTTTACTAGAATTAATCATTAACCTAATGATTTTGCCTTTTCACTATATGTGTAATTTTAATTCATTAAAATTCATTTTTGGCTTGCTACAATAAATGTGTTAGCAGCTACATAACTGTTTGTTGATCACGCAGGAAGTGTACTGGGTAATTTTTTCGAGTCATTTCTATATCTGCAGACTAGAGTGTTATTCATTGTAAGACAGGCAATGTTAGAAATATACTTTCACCATTGTGAAATGTTCAGGATTGCATGACAGTATGTGAGAAAGAACTAAGGTAAACCTAGCAAAGCCATAAGAAAGAAGAAAAGATACTGCTATTTTCAGGAAAAAGGCCTTACTTGATATACAGAAAAGGAGTTGGTATAAACTCCATATGCTATACCCAATGTAAGTTATGGAATCATAGGTTGACTAACTGAGAAAGTAAGCTTTGTATATTTTAGCTGTACTGGAGCAGGACATACTATGAGCACACGAGAAACAAGTTTTCTTAAATGTTCAGATATCACACTACAAGTAGTCAATAGCTTGTGTTATTTGTGTTAATTAGCAGGGGAAGTGATTGCTCTGAATGTATTGTAGCTACAGTAAGAACGAGTTGGGAAGAGTTCAGGGTGCTATTATCTCTAAAGGCAACATAGGCTTTTTCCCCTCACAGTGAAGAGGCAGATTGTATGATATTTATTTAGAACTGTGAAACTGCATGGTAATGAGAAATGAGTCTTGAATGTAGAAGATTTGAGAAGACTAGAAAGAAAAGAAAAGAAGCGAGCATGCATCATTGAATGTGCAATGTAAGTGTGCTTAAATAACAAAGCACAAATATGTTGGGAGAAAAACTGAGCATAAGAGGAATTGCATGAAGTGTGCAAGAAAAAAGACTGCATGTGACAGTTACGGATGAGAGTGGCTGAATGAGAAAGTCTTGATTACTTAATGTGGATGGAGGTTGCAAAGGAGGGAGACCCAGGATAACTCATGATAAGCAGTTTTCCCATTTGGGTGAAACTAAGATTTTGGGAACACAGGTACAATTCATTTTTGCCAGCTGAGTGGATTGGGGCAATGTGAAATAAAGTGTCTTTCCCATGAACATAACCCTGCCTCCAGGAATCAAACTCCCGACCTTACAATCGTTATCTGAATACCTAACCTCTAAACCACCTGCCTTCAGCTGTAACCTTATATGACAACACTAACAACAGAGTATTCCAACATGAACTGTCATATAATGAGTAGCACACACGGTGGAATATTGTAAATTGAATAAGGTCAGAGTTATCTCCCTTTAGAAAACAGAGCGCGGCAGCCAGACTAATAATTATATTAAGATATGAATGCAGTCAAAAATTACGACTAATTCATCTTAATCGTTTTTCTTTAGGCTTTGGTTGTGTAATCTACTTTTTGTTCCTCATAACGAGAACTTGGTCAAGTTGTGGAGAACAGATTGAATGAGATAATATATTTTGTCCTTTATTTTAAGAATTACTATATGCTTTTCTTGACATTTGAATTGTAATTATGCCTGAATGTCACATACACACTTTCAAATACACAAATCAGTCTTATATAGAATGTTACAGTTACTGTATGAGTGAGAAATATTTTGTAGACGCACAATAGTGAGTTCAAATCTGTCTGTAATGTAAATCTTGACCCTTTGGCATTCAAATTATTCTGTCAAATGTAATACTTATCTATTCACATTGTTTTGAATTGATCATGCATTATATTGTAGCTATGAGATCTCAATAATGTGTTTCTTTATTTTTAGAAGGACATTGTAGGATAGGTGAGAGAGGCCAGATCTAGTTGATTTGAACACAATACAAGTAGAATATTTTGACAAGTAGAATATTTTACAAGTAGATTATTCTGTCAAATGCAACACTTATTTATCTATATTGTTTTGAATTTATTCAGCATTATCTTGTTGCTTTGAGATTTCGATTGTGTGATTGTATATTTTTTAGACTAACATTGCAGGGTAGATGTGAGAAGCTGGATCTGGTCAGTTTGAACATAGAACAGGAAGAATATTTTGGCTCGATATGGCCAATTTAACCCTTTAGTATTCACATTATTCTGCCAAATGTAATACTTTTTCATTCAAATTTTTAATTAACCATGCATTATCTCATAGCTTCAAAAGTTTGATGATGTGATTGTATGTCTTATAATGGCATTGAAGGGTAGGTGCAATAGGTTGAATCTGGCTGGTTAGAACAGAAAACAAGAAGCATATTTAGGCTGAATATGGCTGGTTTAAATGCTAAAGTGTTAAACATTAGAAGCTTAATGATACACACTCAGGTCGAGTTTATTGACAACAGAAACTTCACAAGTCAATTCTCTGAGTTTCTAGTTGCCACTCCTCAGGCATTTATGAAGAACATAATATGGAAATTGGTAAATAAAGAGCATGCAGTATAAATGTGTGAATATTATATTTAATGTTGATTGGTTGGAATTGATTAACAAAGAACTATTGGCTGACAGCATAACTGTTGTTTGCAAAATATGAAGAGCAAGGTGATATAGGAGAAAGTATTTCATGGGTTCTTTTTATATTTGCATGTACATAATACAGCTCATTCCAATCTATTCTGTTAATCTCTCTTGGAAAATTATATTCATGTTTTTTGCAAAAGAGTAACTGATTGAAAAGCAGCTCTGATGTCTGTAGACATCATTACTTTGTAATTCAGTGTCTTCTGGCTGATTAAATGAGAAGTGTGGGGGAAGTGGGGAGCTCAGCACCGGCCCATGAGGTTTCAGTTTCCAATAATTGACAGTACTTTAATTTCATTATTCAGTTCTCTTTTCTAGTACGTACTTGTTTTAATTACATATCTATATGTGTGTGTATATGGATATGTATGTATGTATATATATATATGTGTGTGTATGTATATATATATATATATATATATATATAGACAGAGAGAGAGAGAGAGATACTCATTAATTTACATATATGTAATACAAAGCCCTATTTTTCTACAGAACCTAATAGCAACGTAAATCGTCGCAACTGGCAAATCTTGTCGATATTGACGAGTACGCTGTGTCCTAACAACATCGTGATTCAGAAATATCTGCAGGTACATTTGCGTAAATGTTGCATGGATACATCCACGGATGAGGGCAAGTTTGCTCGATTTGCATACAAAGTAAGTATCCTCTCTTTATTCAAGCCCAGTTCATTGCTCCATCACTCACAGCCACCACCCCAACCATGACCAACACCACCATTTCATTTCTTGTACTCGTGCCATTTTACTGTCAACCAGCACATTCTCTCTTTAGCTACCACCTCTGTGGTCACTCAACACTTCTTCTTACCTTTGTGTCATTATCTGCCCTAACATGTTTTTCAGTCTTTCTTTTTCTCACAGCATCTCCTACACCCACCCACTATTTCCTCTACCTCCCCTTCACACCATCCTCTCTCCACTATCTTATATATACATACATACATGCATACATATACCATATGTTTCCATGTATAAGACAACCTTTAGATAAGACAAGGTCAAAATTTATAAAAAATTTCATGAATTTGTCTCATGTCTGTAGTATAAGACAACTGTTAAATTACAAAATCATTTGCATACAGGTTACCTTTTGCAACAACAGGTTCAATTTGGATTACACACAACCTGTATTTTTCAATAAAACTATTTTATAGTAGTTGCATTTAAAACATAAGACATTATAATTTTTTTTAATTTCCGTTCAACCCTAACCACTTTTGCACAGCCTTGGCCATGTGAGCTGGGACACCATCCTACTGAAAGACGTAGTCTGCCTTCTTCGTGATCTTTCTCACCCAGGGCAGGACTTTCATGACCAAGATGTCCCTGTAGTTGGCTGTGAATCACATCAGTGGCATTTTCTTGCCATTCAAAGCCACAATGCTGAGCATCATTAAGTAGGCCAGGTGCTTGGTTGTGGACAAGTATCAGACTTTGGAGATGTCCTGGCCGAAGCAGACCACATGGTTGTTCTACTTGTTGATGACTGGATCAACAGTGAAGGGATTTTTATCAGAAAAAAATGAGAATTCGTTTGCCATGATACTTGGAGATATTGAGAAGGCAACAACTTCTGATGTCGTTCTCACATACAGTCGGTGAGCAGAAGCCTTTCCATGCATCTCAAGCTCTTGCTGCCATCCTCCTTGGCGGCCCTGGGCACCATGGCCATCAAGATGTTGTTCTTCACGAGCACTGTCATTTTGAGCTGCGGATCACTTTCGAAGGCCTTTCGCATAGCCAAATGGTTGACAACTTGTGATCTGCCTGATCCAGGTCGATCTTTGAGGTCTTTCTCCTTCTTGAGCCTCTCTGTGACTCTGTGGACAATCATCCAGCTGACGTTGAGCTGCTTGGCCATGTCAGACTTGTGGCCAGATCACAGCAGAGCAGAGATCTTGATTCTTCTTGCTTCCATCTCAGTTCTCCTACACACAATGGAAAATATGTTTTTATAACACGTGCTGGAAAAGTAGAACCTTAAGTATGTTTCACAACACTTTTTCTGTCACACATGTTAACCCCTAGAAAGATCAAAACCAAGTGTAACAGGACTTCTGCAAGTACATACATATATATATATATATATATATATATATATATATAT
>NC_068991.1:51364552-51368216 GCF_001194135.2 Octopus bimaculoides
TATGTATGTGTATGTATGTATATATATATATATATGTATGTGTATGTATGCATATATATATATATATCTCTCAAATGAAATCACAATCAAATGGAAATTGTAGCTGTGCTCCCTGTGCTGGTGGCATGTAAAATGCACCATCTGAACATGGTCATTGCCAGCCCCCTCGCCCCGACTGAATCCTGTGCTGGTAGCACATAAAAAGCACCATCTGAAAATGGTCGATGCCAGCCCCATTGGCCCTTGTGCCAGTGGCATGTAAAAAAGCACCCACTACACTCTTGGAGTGGTTGGCATTAGGAAGGGCATCCAGCTGTAGAAACATTGCCAGATCAGACTGGAGCTTGGTGCAGCTTCCTGGCTTCCCAGACCCCAGTCGAACCGTCCAACCCATGCCAGCATGGAAAACAGACGTTAAATGATGATGATGATGAATATATATATATATATATATATATATATATATGTATACACACACACATATAATGCACCTATTTTTACATTAGTCAAATTATTCTATTTTTCTAGATTGTTTTTCCTGTACTAATTGTGTGTCATTTATTGATTTATAGTCTTTTATTTGCTCTTTAGTATTCACCAGCATCCCAACCACCACTGTCACCACAACCACTATTGTGATCATCAAAAAAATTACTGTTGTTAGAAATAACTATCTGTAAACCACATAAATACAACACTATTTAACAACTAAAAACCAGTCAGAATTTCCTTCACATGCTTATATCCCTTGAACTATAAACCATTGACTGTAGCCAAACGTTTCTGTTGTACTTTTCCAGTCTCTTACAAGGATTCTTGAGAAGAAGGTTCGGAAATTGCCACCCTCCTGCAAAGAAATCTACTGCATTGCACAAAGGTTAGTGAACTGTCTTTGTTAACTGATTCTTAATTTCTGATACTATGTCAACATAGTCACAGTAGATGCTGTTATCATGGCACCAGCACAAGTGAAGATCACTGCATAACTTGCAAGGCTAGGGATATACAAGTGACCTTTATAACCGAGAGAGGCTGCAATGGCTCTAGGTAGGGTCATAGAGGAATGTAAGTAAAACGAAAGGAACAGATATAGCTTTGTGAGAGGGTTGTGGTGGTGGTGGTGGTGGAGAATGAGTAAAAAGGAATAGGGTAGTCACTAATGGGGGTGTGCTAGGAACAAGGAAAATGGAAGGGGAGAGTGTCAGTAATTATAGAGAAAAGTAGGCGTCAGGTGGAGTGAAAAGGTGAAAATGTGGATTGTGTGGGTTGAGAACTAGGGCTATTCTACATTACAGGGACAAGTCTTTGTGGGGGTTGTGAGGAATTTTGCAATAGTCATTAAAGGAAAGAAAGGTATGGGAGAAGGTGAGAGTGAGGAGAGGAAAAAGGTGTGGTGGGGAGAGAGAGAAGCTGAGAGAGAAAATGAGGGAAAGTGATACCAGAGAGCACCATGTAGTTAGGGAGAATGAGAATGTTACAAAGCATCATGGGAAGAGGATAGCATGAAAGGGAGGTAAGGGTACTGTGGATGGATGCAGTGAGGGACAGAAAAACTAAAAGACATGTTAGGACAGATAGTGATACGAAGGTAAGAGGAGGTGTTGGGTGGCAATAGAGGTAGTAACTGAGGAGAGGATGTGATGTCCGGTAGTTGAATGGGACTAGTACAACTAATGAGATCGTAGGCTGTGAGTGATGGAGCGTGGAGAGAGGATGTAATGTGATGAAGCAGTAAGGTGAGCTTGACAGTGAGCATATATATATATATATGAGCAGCTGTCTGGCTTCCATGCTATTGGTCTGTAAATAGCACCATTTGAGCGTAATTGTTACCAGCGTTGGCTTCTAGCACTTGTGATGGTGGCACGTTAGAAAATTATTCGAGGGAGGCCGTTGCCAGTGCCGCTGGACTGGCTCCTGTGCAGGTGGCACGTAAAAAACACCTTTTTGAGCGTGGCCGTTGCCAGTACTGTGTGACTGGCCGTCGTGCCGGTGGCATGTAAAAGCACCCACAACACTCTCGGAGTGGTTGGCGTTAGGAAGGGCATCCAGCTGTAGAAACTCTGCCAAATCAGATTGGAGCTTGGTGTAGCCATCTGGTTCACCAGTCCTCAGTCAAATCGTCCAACCCATGCTAGCATGGAAAGCGGACGTTAAATGATGATGATGATGAAATATATCTATATGTCTGTGTGTGTGTATGCATGTTTAAATTTTGTTAAATCTAGCAGTTTTTTTTTATATCTGCCCACTTACAGCTGTTGATAACTAATACTCAAATACATAGTAATTATAAAGAGTAATCATGCAAAATGCCATATGAATATGAACATGGCAGCTTAAAGCCAATGTGGGGTGCAGAAATGTACGTCATGACTTCCATCTTCAAGTTGTTGTTGTTGTTATTATTATTATTATTATTATTATTATTATTATTATTGTTATTGTTATTGTTATTGTTGTTGTTGTTGTTATTATTATCACTATATACATTGACGCAGATTTTCTATGGCTGGATGCCCTTCCTGTCATCAACTCTCACCTGTTCCTAGCAAGGAAATATTTCTTTATGGCTATACATGGGCTAGACATGTTTTCAACAGAAACTGGAAATGAATGACACTTATGTCAACATAATGGCACACACACAAACATATATAGAAAGAGAGTTTCACATATATATATATATATATATATATATATATATATATATATATATATATATGTATATGTATATATGTGTGTGTGTGTGCAGAGAGAAAGAAAGAGAGAGAACGAGGGGAATTTCATTTACAAAATTCAGTCACATGGTATTGGTCGGCTTCAGGCTATAGTACAAAGCACTTGTTCAAGGTGCCTTAAAGTGCAACCGAATCTTACCACATGGTTGTGAAGCAAGCTTCCTAACCACACACCTGTGTCTATACCTAAAAGACAGAAAACTAAAATCATCTTAATATATTTAAAATGCCTTTGTATTTACAAAAAATAATATTTCTTTCTTTCTTTCCTTCTCTAATCCCAGGAAACCAATTACTGAACGTATCTACTTCCTTAATGGAGAACAAAGAATGGTAGAATTTGATTCAGCCGCCACGTGTGGAGAAGTGAGTATTTGTTGGAGTTGAGATGAATGATACTACTTCAGCTGTTTGTTTTGGCATATCAATTAGATTGTCATTTGCTGAGTCATTTGACTAAAAACAGAAACAAAAAAGGAAAATGAAAAATGATAATGACTTAATTCTCTTTTCTCACCTAAATATAGTTTTATACTTTCTGTTGTCATGTAGTTCTTGTTTCAACTGGTTTGAGAGTGTGAATCAACTGAGTTACTTGATTGTTTTTTTGTTTTTTTTTCCGTTTTCCTTTTTTGTAATCAAAGTCATCTTGTTTTTCTTGTTAACTCCAAGATTTAGGATATCATCATCATCATCATCATCATCGTTTAACGTCCGCTTTCCATGCTAGCATGGGTTGGACGATTTGACTGAGGACTGGTGAAACCGGATGGCAACACCAGGCTCCAGTCTGATTTGGCAGAGTTTCTACAGCTGGATGCCCTTCCTAACGCCAACCACTCAGAGAGTGTAGTGGGTGCTTTTACGTGTCACCCGCACGAAAACGGCCACGCTCGAAATGGTGTCTTTTATGTGCCACCTGC
>NC_068991.1:51368226-51374259 GCF_001194135.2 Octopus bimaculoides
CACCCGCACAAGAACCAGTCCAGGGGCACTGGCAACGATCTTACTTGGCTTGCCGGGTCTTCTCACGCACAGCCCATTTCCAAAGGTCTCGGTCCGTAGTCATCGCCTCGGTGAGGCCCAATGTACGAAGGTCTTGCCTCACCACCTCAGCCCAGGTCTTCCTGGGCCTACCTCTTCCACGGGTTCCCTCAACTGTTAGGGTGTGGCACTTTTTCACGCAGCTATCCTCCTCCATTCTCACCACATGTCCATACCAGCGCAATCGTCTCTCTTGCACGCCACAACTGATGCTTCTAATGTTCAGCTTTTCGATATAAATACAATAATCCCTGCTTTAAAAACATAAGGAGTTAGTATTTACTGTGGGAGAGGGTTGATTTTCTTAACACCACATTACCAATAACTTTCAGGTATTTGAGATCTGAAAGACAGGAAACAAAATTTATAAATATTGTTGGGTCTTGGGAGGTCATTACATCAATGATAATAGACATACACACTCACATACACATACACACTGGTTCAATGTCACTTCTTTTATTGTCAATCAATTGGTTAAATATCTAACCAACTAACTAATTGATTGTTTGTTTAACCCTTTTGTTACCATATTTCTGTTGAGATACCCATGTTTCTTTCAATTATTTTTAGATATAACAAAGAATTTAGTAAAATAACTTAGTTATCATTCAGCTAGTGTTAGGAACATAAATTGTGACTAAGGTTTGGTGGAAGATTTTAATTCAAAACTTTTGAAAACTAGATATTTATACTACAGAGCCATAGGCAGTTTCGACCGGGTTGGTATCAAAAGGGTTAATGTGCTGGTTAAACAATCAATTGGTTGTTTGTTTGCTAAAGTCCTTTCATCACCATTTGCGCCTCATTAATGACATGCTTTCTTTGTTCAAGGTCTGTCTTCTCTATGTATGTCTGTTGTCATTATCTACCAGTTTTGTAACAAATATTTATCTTTATTATACTGTAGTGGCGCAAAATTATAGCCGCCATTGAGGAAGTACTATTCTGCGCATGCGCAGGGGACTTCACCACCTGAAGCCCCTCGAGTTGCGCATGCGTAGTAAAACGTGTACTTAAACAGTTAGTTTCACTTTGTCAGCGAGTTGAGCCTGAGACCTTCGACGTGACAACACCTCGCTCCTCCACGAACCACTCTTCACCTCGATGCCTTCGATGGTGATAGCTACTTGCTTCTCTGGCAGGAATCAAGGAAGCCCTTAACCTTCCAATACCAAACTACAACTTAATCAGCGGCTGCTAAGCTGAATGACAGGAATTGTGAAACCAAGCATCATCATAAATAAAACCTTTTACAATACCAAACAACTTAAAATATATGCTTACAATGAATTTTGTTTTTTATCTCTGATGATTAGTTTTAAATTTAAAAAAATTTTCATTCTGTACTTGTTGTAAGTACAGTGTTGGGACCCATGATCAAGGTATTTATTTAATTGGTGCAATTAGTTGGAAATAGGTTAGGTTGTGGCTTTAATTAACAAATTTTATGCTTGTTTATAAAGGGTTTTGTTAATTTGCAATTCCAAACTCAAATCTTAGTTACATTATATTTTGGAGAGGCATTTTTTTTAAGTTAAAAAGGTTAATAACAACGAGTTAATTACCCATTGATCTGAGGTGGGGTGTATAATTATAGGAAAAAATCAAGCAATTAATACAGTTGATTGCACTGGAGCAAAAATGTCAGAGAACTACATATGAAATACATAATAATATCTAAATCATTGTTATAATTGTACAGACAGAGCCAAGTGGTGAAAAAGATTGCTATGCAATCATGAAGTCATTAGTTCAATCTCACTATTGGGTATATCATCTTTTAACATGGTTTTGAGTGGTTGTATTTCTTCTTAAATATTTCAAGACTGGAATCTTCAGAATTCTTTATTTATGAAGGATTATCTTTAAAATTTTAAACGTTAATTATTAGGTATAATTCTGCTTCTCCCCATAAACACATTTCACATTTAATAGTCTATTGCTGGGATTGAAGCAAAAAATTCAGACTGTGCAATTTTTTACACTGTGATTTTAAAAAAGAAATTTCAAAATTTAAAAAAAAATAAGTTTAAAATAATTTTTCTAAATTTAAAAAGAATTTTTTTTTTTCGTAGCTATATGAATTTCTGTATGTAAAATACAAATTTGCTAAAATTTTCTGAAAATTCCTCAAAATAAAAGAAGATATGAGGGGTTATATGGAGTGCTTAAAGCAGAATTCTGCCAATTATTATTTCTAACATTATAATTATTTACAGATAATAAAAACAGTTAAAGCTAAGATTGGTATGCGGTCTGATGCTGAATGTTTTGCTCTTTATGAATATATTGGCACAACAGGTAAGCAGTCTTGTGTGTCTCTCTACACACAGATTTTTATCTTTTATATTTTACTTGTTTCAGTTGTGAGACCGTGACCATTCTGGGGCACTGCCTTGAAGAATTTTTTTTTTGAAGAATTAGTTGAATGAATCGACCTCAGTACTTTTTCTTTTTCTTAAGCCTGGCTCTTATTCTGTCAGTCTCTTTTGCCAAACTGCTAAGTTACAGGAATGCAAACACACCAACAACGGTTACCAAGTGGTGGTGGGGGACAAACACAGACACAAAGTCACACACACATGATGAGCTTCTTTCAGTTACTGTCTATGAAACACACCCACAAGGCTTTGGTGGGCTCAAGGATATAGTAGAAGACACTTGCCCAAGGTACCATGCAGTGGGGCTTAGCTCAGAACCATGTGGTTGAGAAGCAACCTTCTTACCACACAGCCATGCCTGCACCTATTCATTGATAATTTGTATACTCTTTAGAGTAAATTTCTTACAATCATCATCATCATTGTCGTTATCATCATCAATAACAGCAGCAGTATCATCTTATATCTTTTTTATATTAGCTTCTTTTAGATTACTATTTTGTTTTATTTCTCTTCTTTAAGGTTAGTATCTGTTTGAAATCTCATAAAATGTTGAAGAAATATTTCATAAACATCCCCAGACTTTTTGTTTAAGTGGGTTCTTGTAGGAAAAATTGAGCTAACTGGTTCTTATAGCCTTTTTCACTTTATATGGATCATGTGACATGGAAGCTGTGTGACAGGGAAGTTTTGTGACAGACCCTATGACATGAACACTGTATGATAGGCCATGTGATAGGGAAGCTTTCTGACAGACCCAGTGACAACAAAACTGCGATAGATCGTGTTACAAGGAAGTTGTGTGATAGATCCTGTGACAGGGAAGCTTTGTCGTAGACTCTGTGACATGGAAGATTTGTGACACCAAGTGACAGACCCTGTGATATGAAAACTTTGTGATGCTATGTCACAGGGAAGATGTGTGACAGATCCTTTGACATAGAATCTTTGTAACAGACTGTGACTTGGAAGCTGTGTGATAGACCATGTAACAGGGAAGCTGTGTGACAGTCCATGTGACACAGAAACTTTGTGACAGTTCATGTAAAATGGGAGCTCTGAGGCACCATGTGACATGGAAGATGTATGACAGACCATATGACATGGAAGCTTTTTGACAGGGAGATTTTATGACAGACTCTGTATGAGAGTAGCTTTGTGACAGACCATATTAACGCATGGAATTATTCAATCAAAATAGTATAACAAAATACATAAAACAAGCCTCATTAAATATTAAGATTTAGCCCAGTATTGATGTTTCAGAATGGTAAATTTAATAAAACTAGAGCCACAACTGGCTGAGTGCTTACTTGTTAACCAATCTACTTGCTAAATAATTAATATAGTGAAAACTAGGATCAAATGAAATTAACTATAATAGTTTATATCCTGTTACCAGTTCCTACTGGGACATCGTCTGAGACACTTTATCTTGTCAATGCTATCCACTTATTTTGTCAATCCTATATAAATATATATCCACAGATTTAAACAGCCAATAGATTGTATAATCAATAAGTATTCTGTTATATCACAGTGCTGAACTTAAATAATTTCACGGGCAAAACCTAATTATTGACCAGTGCTTTATCTAAACGAGATGTCTATTAACTGTTATGTAACATTTGTTATCTTTCCAGAACGAAATATGTCTTCAGAGGAGCGACTTTCAGACACTGTCAGTAAATGGGAACGACTTATCAAAACTAGTGCTAGCAGAGATCCCAAATTAGTGTTCAAGGTTGGTAATTTTTGAAAAAGATTTTCTTAACGCATAATCTTAAATGCAAGTAAATCTCTATTTTGCCTACTGTTGTAGCAATAAAGTGTGTGTAGTGTTATGTGTGTATTCACAAATATTGTAAGATATTCAGATTCATATCACTTAAGGGTCATATTATTGAAGTAATTTGTCTATTTTTAATTCATCCTTGACCTACATTTACCATAACTGTTTTGCTTTAGAATACATTGAAATTTTAGATGAGTATTGTTAAAAATTCTTTAAAAGAATTATATATGTGCTAGCACATTGCTCACTGTTTTATGAATAGCATAAAAAATATTGTTTCATGAAAATAAGGATTTATATCCAAAAAAAGAAAGGAAAGAAAAATTTCACATATTAGTAAAATGACATTTTTATTATTTGTATACAACTATATAAAGTTATTATTTAGGGCTCTGATGCTGTACTGAAAAGGTCCCCTATCCTTCTTCTCACCAACATATAACTAATTTATTTTAATTCTGGGCTTCCTAGTTCTTAGTGCAGCACCCATGGCACCTACCTTAAGACAACAATGGTTATGACACACCACATGTATGAGACATCTGAATTTAGTGAAGGCCATTTCTCACCAGATCTAACTACAGCAATTTCTTCCACATAGATAGATAGATAGAGAGAGAGAGAGAGAGAGAGAGAGAGAGAGAGAGACAGACAGACAGACAGACAGACAGAGAGTGAATACCATAATGTATTTTATCCAATGCGCTAATGATGTAATATATATATATATTAATAGTAATAGTATGACAACAAAAGAATGAATGAAACCTCGATATTATGTAAATAGAGGAATTTATCTGTAATATAACATGTGACAATTATTCGGTTGCCATAATAAAACTCCAAGTTTTGGATGTTAGGGCGGAAATCTATTCCGGCATCTCTTCAGTTATGAAGACAAACAAAACTGCTATGGAAATGATTGTTAAACAAAAGGAAATTACTATGTAAATGACCATTATTAAGACAAACAAAAGAGCTATTAGAATGACCATTAAATAAAGGGAAAAAATCCAAAGGGGAGAAAGTAGAAAATGCTCATAGAATTCGTGTATGCACTCATGTACATTCACACACATGCGTGCATGCACACCCACATACATTTGCCTTTATGCATATGCTCACTCACACTCATGTGAAATACGTACATGCACACCCACACATATGCATATATGTGCACAAATATATGCAACCATACACATGTACACATATACATATCCGCATACATGCACACACACACACACATACACGTACATATACATGTACATGCACAATTATATTCATATACATGTCTAAATATGTATATGCTATATATGCATATGCTCACTCACACTTGCGTGAAACAAATGCATGCACACCCACACATACACCTATATGTATACATATATATGCAACCATACACATGTACACACATGCACACACACACGTATATATACCCATACGTGCACAAATATGTTCATATACATGTCTATATATGCATATAGAGAAAAAAATGCAGGGTGAAAGGTAATATACTGAAGAAATATGAAAAAATATATAAAGCAATAAAAGTATATAAAAATATGTAAAATATGTAAAAAAAATATATATAAAAAAAAAAAAATAGAGAGAGATAAAATGCTTGTGCATGGACACAATATAAAAAGCAGGTTCTATCTGTGATCTTGTGGGAACCAGAAACGTAATAAATATTTAGTCATATGTGGACATGATCCAAAAAGTTCAGTTCTTGAATTTAGACATGTAGCGGGGTCTAAGCTGCTTTTCCAGATGAGC
>NC_068991.1:51374269-51374884 GCF_001194135.2 Octopus bimaculoides
GGGGTCTAAGCTGCTTTTCCAGATGAGCCATCTTTCCATATCGCAAAGACCACACTTTCCACTGCCATTGGTGTAAGGCTTACACTTGGCTAGGATCTTCCAATGGATGTTGTAATCGACACCTTTTTCTTTTAAGGACCATATATGACTGGATAATTTGGTTGTTTATCTTTTATCCCAGTGCCTGAAGCTCAAGGTGTGATTGTTGAACCTGGCTTTGAAATTCTCCTCTGTGAGATCCACATATTTCTTTGACAAAATTATGTCCTTAGTGGTTGTAAAGTCTACGGTGGCTTCATAAATGATGGTCTCGGACATGCAAGCTCCATTTAACAGGCACAAATATTTATTCCTGCATGAACAACTGGTTTCATTTTGTTGTTTTTGTGTGTTGTGTGCGATTATATTTTTAAAATATTTAATGGTCATTCTAATAGCTCTTTTGTTTGTCTTAATAACGGTCATTTACATAGTAATTTCCCTTAGCTTAATGACCATTTTCATAGCATTTTTGCTTGTCTTAGTAACTGATTAGATACCAGAGCAGATTTCTGCCCTGACATCCGAAACTCAAAGTTTTATTATGGCAATCGAATAATTGTCACATATTATATA
>NC_068991.1:51376677-51380946 GCF_001194135.2 Octopus bimaculoides
TATATATATGGACATTATTAATTATTAATGCTCAACTTGTTTCTTTTTGTTTTTTTATGTTTTGTGTTGATTTTATGGCTATGACTAACCACTTAACTGCCAAATAACAATGTTTCTTTTCGGACAGGCAACTGTGCTTTTCTGAGTAGCACTATACAATGGCTATAGTAGTCGGAACTTACAGCCATATAGACAGTTGTCCAGCACCAAAATGTCATAAACATTGCATTTATTACATACTTGTTACATTATTTAAATTCTTTAATATTCAAATTATTCTGTCAAATGTAAACCATGTATTATCTCACATCTTCAAGGTTTCAATGATGTGATTGTTTATTTTTGGGATGACATTGTAAGGTAGGTGTGAAAGGTTAGATGTGGCCAGTTTGAATTTAAAATATAAAACTGGTAGAATATTTGGGTTGTATGTTGCCAGTTAAAATGCTAAAGGCTTAACTAAGCTTATATTGTATTCATGTTTAGTAGATCATTCAATCATAATTCTACTTTGTCTAAATGTCTTGTTAGTTGAGCAAAGAAAGGTTTTGGATTTTCACTACCAACTGTAGAATTACATCAGTCAAAATATTCTCTTTTTTTTTTTCTCTAGTTCTGTAATGCGGATTCTACCTCGTGATATGCGGCCTCAGGTAAAAGTAGAAGAAATCCAAGCAGCTTATAAAATGCTAAATGATGTCTCACCTCAACAAGCTATCATGTCCTTTATACAATTGTTGAAGGTTTGGCCCCTTTTTGGCTCAACTGTTTTTGAAGTGTCTGTAAGTATTTCTGATTGTTATAATGACATATCACACCGACATGTTGCTACAGACATAACATCAATGATATTCCACTGATACCACTAACACAATACAAACATTAACACTTTCACTGATATAATAGTATTGGTGACACACTTATATTGCCTTATCACTCCTGACACTCTTCATAACTAACCTGTTGTTTACCTCTTACTGCTATCTTTGTATTTCTAATATGCAATGTCAACACCACATATCAAACCTGCACTGGTTCTAAGAACAGAAAATAGAGAAACTGTTCTTTCATGTGGTTATACCACATATTTCTCCATCAACACCTCAAAGACAGTCACTGTAAATTTCAAGACATTGGTATTGTACTCTTCCTCTAAATATCAATAGCATACAACCAGAATTTTTGAGTTGACTACAAACATAAGGCCTCACTATCATGAATGCACTCTCCTGGTTGATACGCATTTTTAATGCACCAATGACTTTAAGGCAGTGAACTGGCAGAATCATTAGCATACCAGGCAAAATGCTTAGTGGCCTTTCATCTGTTTTAACGTTCTGAGTTCAAATTCTGCTGAGGTTGCCTTTGCCTTTCATCCTTTCAGGGTTGATGAAATAAGTACCAGTTGAGTACTGGGGTCGTTGTAATCGACTTACCCCCTCCCCTGAACTTACTGGCCTTCTGCCAAAATTTGAAACAAATATATCAAAGACTAACCTTCTTCTTCAGTACCAGAAGTTACTTCAGTTACCAATAATCACTAGCACTACTAAATTCAAGTGAAACCTATAATGGAATTCTGCTGCTACAAGCAAGAGTCTCTCAATTTATTAGTATAAAGTCACATACCAGCACATTCCATATTCTGGCCCACTGATATACTGTTTCCTTTCCCTCTACCTTTTCTACTGCTTGTATTGTAGCCTCTGCTCCTTAGAGCCGGCTAGTCTTGTATCATCTCTACTTAGATATTCCTGACTCACTAATAGTTTACTTTCTTGTCATCCATACTGTGCCTATTTCATGCTTTATACTGTCAAGTCTTTCTTCCCCAGACTGTTGATTCTCTGGAATATCTTCTCAGTTCATGATTTTCCTGTAACCAACAACTTACAACCAATCAACAGGAACATCAAACCACATGATCTCACCAGTCTTTGATCATGGCTGTACTCCCATCTTCCAAATCAAATCATTAAATAAAATAAAAAATATCCTATATTAAGCAAAATAATTTGCTATGTATTGTACCTTACATAATATTACAATACAGTGCCATTACCTTCTTGTTGATATGTAACAAATCATTTTAGATTTTATATTTTGGCCTCTTGCAACTGCATTGATTTAGCTAAAAGTTATATTAATGTTACTGACATTCATATACCATTGCTTTATTTATTGTAACATCACTACTGTGTATATCTTGTACAAAGCAGAGATTTAACAATAACAAAATAAAATTTGGCTTTTGTGCAAGTGGTAAGAGTAGTGTTCAATGAGGAACAAGGGATTAGAGGAATCATGAACAACGAAGTCACAATGAATGAGACAGTTGTCCTCAATTCAAAACAAATGATAGTCAAGCAGTTGCTTAGGTTGGAAAAATTGGAGTCAGAAATTTAGAGGGCTGAGCAACTGGAGGTCTTTGTGGTTGATGTCCATTTAATTGGAAGATGTAGATAATGAAAAGAATGGATTCTTCCACAATACTTCTGTCTTATTCTACCCTTAAAAATGTTAGTCTCTATTTCTCATGATGCACCAATAGCTCTTTTTTTCATATTATTTAAAAAGTTCATACCAATGCAGATTATCATCATCTTACCAATCCCATCACTGACCATTCTAATATCACTCTACTGGTCCCTATATCATCATCATCATCATCGTCATCATCATGTGTTACACAAATGTTTCAATCTGCTGTTATTGCAGAACTTAAATCAGTGTAATTGACATTAAATATCTGTGACACAGCAAAGTTGTTGCTAAAGCAAGCAAACTGAAGTTTTCTTTGTCAACATAATCACATTTTGTTTCATATGTCAAACGATATATGACACTCTCTATGTGGCACACCACTCTATACAACACACTGCAGCCAGCCATTATTTTTATATATATATTCTTCATTTCTTATAACTGGAATATTTTTCTTTTCTTTTAGCAATCTTATACATCAAGTTTACCAAAGACATTGCTTTTAGCAGTGCATCAGCATGGCATTCACTTTCTAGAGCTGAAGTCCTTTGTAAGTATAACGAAATTGGACAAGCTTTATTAACAAATCAGATTGGTTATTCCTTTTCTATCCCAGACACTCATATATCACATTTTAATCTAAAATCCAAAGATTTAGTGCAGTGTGAAGCAAGTAAAATTCATTACTTTACAGATTTCCCATGTTCTAGATCTATAGGCCATTCTATTGATACTTTATTCTGCCTTTCAAACTTTCTGTGGTGAATGTACAAATAATTGTATATTTAGGGTTGATTATATCAACTTTCGCTTCTCTTCTATAAAAATTAGTCTTTTGCTCTGTCAGAAGTAAGCAGGATTAACTCATTCTGTCATTTCTATGGTTATTCTTGGCTCTACCAAGTCAATGAAGGAAACTGCTATGCATCTGCTCAGCATACTAGGAATAGCAGCCAAATCGCCCTCATATCACACCCTATCATGTAAAACATGAAAAAAGTATGGAAGGGTATGTGAAATAAGTGGATACAGGATTCCTAAAACCAAGGTAGGGTGGTCACAGCTGGAATGCCATTGATCATCTGCCTGTTCAGTCTAGGTCATCTAGAGATTACATTGTTGAGTTTCAACTGACCAAATCCACGTTAGTGTAGAAATATTGACTGAAATATCGATTATATCACATCACTGTTATTTATGTTGTGACATCGTCATAATTGAGGTTTTTCAGGGAGACAATGGAATTCTGAGTTCAATTTTCTCTCGTGTGTTTGAGGAAGGAAATAAAGAATTGTTTCAATACTCAGCTTTTGGATAGAGACTCTAATTCCTTTATTCAGTTGGATTCAGGCCCTGGATGTATGAAATGTAACAAAACATTCTTTATTAAACTCATCTTTTCATGAATTTATCATGTGAATATCTTATTGAGCTATGAAAGGTTTTACAACCACAGTGAGGCAATGATTATTGAAAAATGATAATTTCATCTCATAATTGGAATTTAATAATATTTTAATACTCTAAAGTTCATTGTATCATCATCATCATCATCGTTTAACGTCCGCTTTCCATGCTAGCATGGGTTGGACGATTTGACTGAGGACTGGCAAGCCAGAAGGCTGCACCAAGCTCCAATCTGATCTGGCAGAGTTTCTACAGCTGGATGCCCTTCTTAACGCCAAAAACTCTGAGAGTGTAGTGGGTGCTTTTACATGCCACCGGCACGAGGGCCAGTCGCACGGTACTGGCAACGGCCACACTCAAAAAGGTGTTTTTTATGTG
>NC_068991.1:51381049-51384663 GCF_001194135.2 Octopus bimaculoides
ATATATATATATATATATATATATATATATATATACTGTGTCATTCTCTTTTGAAGCCTTAAACAAGCCAAACTAATAAAACATCATATCTTGTGCACACTAAAATCTACTGTAGCAAATCTTCTGCTCATTTGACTTATGCAGTATTTAGCATACCTATTGGCTTGTCATCTTCTATATTAATTTTTATGTTGTAATTTAAAAGTCCACACCTGAGAGATGCTCATATCTGTTGAATCATTTAACAACATAGCTAAAAACTCAGCTACATACAAATATTCTACCAAATATTTTATTGGTCAGTGTACTCAGAGGTGTGCAGCAGACCACACAGGGTGGAAAGGTGACTGGCAAGGTGGCTGAGTTCCTTTTGAGCATTAGGCTTCATAGAGGCAAAGTGGCCAAGCTCCTGGGCCTCATAGAGGCAAAGTGGCTGAGTTCCTTTCGAGTGTTGGGTCTCATGGAGGTGAGGGGGCTAGGTTCCTTTTGAGTGTTGGGCCTCACGGGGACAATGACCAAGACCTTTGGCATTATGTTGTGCTTGGGATGAAAACCCATCTAGCTGAGTAAAATTGCAGTCATGGCAGATACTGGTGTCATGCAAATGGCGCCTGGTGCCAGTGGCCTGTAAAAGCACCCATTACCCTCTCAGAGTGGTTAGTGTTAAGAAGGCCATCCAGCCATAGAAAACCATGCCAAATCAGACTGGATCCTGGTACAGCCTTCCAGTCAAACCACCCAACCCATGCCAGCATGGACAACAGATGTTAAATGATGATGATGTTTACTGTAGTTGAAGGTTATATTATATTTAAACAAGGGGTGGACCAATTTGGCTACTGCAGAAGATGGCCCAAATGTATGCTACAGCACTGACAAATTTTACTTGGCATCAGCATACCTAGTGGGAAGAATTAGATATGAGACTTTTCTGCCATTTTAGCTGAGCTTTTTGAACAGTTTTAGCTTTACTATTTCTCTATTTAGAGAAAATTTTGTTGAAAAAGAAAAGGATTTTAAATCAAAATAATGTAACTACTCCATGTTGTCCCAATTTCACAAGATTACAGTCTGGAATGTGTATCCCATTTTTAAAAAATTCTCTGTAAGATACTGAACAACATTAGTTTCTCATATTCACCTTTTTAAACTTAATTCTAATAATTTTCTGGCAATTAAAGCGGAAATGTCATGATTCTAATACCATTCTTTGAAAGACTTACCAAATAATTGTTCGTCAATTAAATCTAACTACAATGTCCTTAATAACTGCCATTATTGTTCAGCTAAATTATAACCAGAACTATGTTAGGGATCATGGAACTAAAGGAAAGAAATTTTTGACATATTCAGCCTTTTCCTGATTTGAAAAAAACATCATTATTTAATATCCTTTTTCCATGCTTTTATGGGCTGGACTGTTTGACAAGCACTGGCAAACTAAACTGAGGGGCTGTGGCAAGCTCTGTTGTCTCTTTAGCATGGTTTGTACAGCTACTAGATGTTTTTTTTTTTTTTCATGGCTCAAGCGTTTGTGGGGTCATGGAAGATAATGAGGAATGGGTGTGGTTCTAACGATGGAGTATAGCAGAGGGGAGAGAGAATATGACTGAAGGAAGGTAATGAGGAATGGTAGTGGTTTGGGGGTTGGAGAGGAAAGACAGAGGTAACAAAAGGGAGTTGGGTGTAGTATGTGCTTATTCTGCTCTCAGATTAAATAATATGAGATAAAGAAATGATGAGTGTTAGGGGGTGAGATGTGGGAGAATCTTTACAAAACAGTGAGAATAGAGATGGGGCAGAGCTCTGCAGATACAAGAATTTACTGAGGTGGTCGTAAGATATCAGTTCTGTTGCTGTGGACATGTTTTCTCAAGCACAGCAAGGCACCAGATATCTTGGTCCTAAAACTTGAATGATGTAAAAAAAAAAAATCTCTGTAATATTACAAGTTACTAATTGTGTGTTGTTGGCACTTCATCGCTTACGACATCGAGGGTTCCAGTTGATCCGATCAACAGAACAGCCTGCTCGTGAAATTAATGTGAAAGTGGCTGAGCACTCCACAGACACATGTACCCTTAACGTAGTTCTCGGGGATATTCAGCGTGACACAGTGTGACAAGGCTGACCCTTTGAATTACAGGCACAACAGAAACAGGAAGTAAGAGTGAGAGAAAGTTGTGGTGGAAGAGTACAGCAGGGTTCGCCACCATCCCCTGCCGGAGCCTCGTGGAGCTTTAGGTGTGTTCGCTCAATAAACACTCACAACGCCTGGTCTGGGAATCGAAACCGCGATCCTATGACCGCGAGTCCGCTGCCCTAACCACTGGGCCATTGCACCTCCACACAAGTTACTAATTAGGCCTATGTTAAGTCTCTTACTTAGTATAACTTGCTACAAAATACTAGCAAATACTAATTCAACTCTCTAAGGGCATTTGTAAAGGGTTATTGGATCCAGCTATAGCTGTTTGATCTCTATGTGAACACTCATATTGTTAGAGATCTGTATACATAGTCTTGAAGATCAAAAGGTCCATAAATCTAAATTTTACATATCAGTCATATAGTTCACAAATTAAGATAGAAACATTGATACATGACTTTGTTATACTTTAGTCGAGAGCTATATATATATAAGTATATTTGCCACTTAAATGCGGCTAAACCCTAAGGGTGAATGTTACTGTTGCTTTTAGCCCCAGGGGCTAAAAGCAACAGTAGCATTCACCCTTAGGGTTTAGCCACATTTAAGTGGCAAATACACTTCACGTTGTCGTGCAGTTACTGTTTATACCTTGTTCAGAGATTTAACATTATATATATATACTCACATATATTTGCTGGGATTTGCTTAACTTATGGACATTACACAGTCTAGAAATTACTCCTCATAAAACGTATATCAATTTTTCATTGCAGAAAGTCATCTCTTCATTTTCATACTCAGAAGTTGCTCATTCCAGTCCTTCTTTGACCAGTATAATGATTGTTATTGGTCATGTTGCCAAAGGATCCAAATATATGTTTAATACCAATCAGGTAAAACTGAACTTTGACCTCCTTGTTATTCTTTTTTTAAATTCTCTTATTGGTTTTTCGGTCATTGGACATTGTACACGCTAATTTGTAATAAATATTCTTTATTTACTTTATGTTGTGTATTTGAGGCTTCATTCTACCTGCTTTCTTAATTCACACAGACACCTGTTGAGCTGTTGTGCACTCATCAGTGATTAAATATCGCATTTAGGTCAACTATAATTTTGCTGCCTTGCTTCATGTGCAGCGCTGATAATTTCTTTAGTTCAATAGAAAGATCAATTGGCATTACACAATGTATACACACACACACATGCATACACACACAAACAAACATACATGCATATACATACACACACACACATTTCATTAACATAAATTGACTATTGTGGAGGTGCAATGGCCCAGTGGTTAGGGCAGCGGACGCGCGGTCGGAGGATCGCGGTTTCGATTCTCAGACCGGGCATTGTGTGTGTTTATTGAGCGAAAGCACCTAAAAGCTCCACGAGGCTCTGGCAGGGGGTGGTGGCGACCCCTGTTGTACTCTTTCGCCCCAACTTTCTCTCGTT
>NC_068991.1:51384673-51387311 GCF_001194135.2 Octopus bimaculoides
GCTCTGGCAGGGGGTGGTGGCGACCCCTGTTGTACTCTTTCGCCCCAACTTTCTCTCGTTCTTTCTTCCTGTTTCTTGAGTAACACTGCGATGGACTGGCATCCCGTCCAGCTGGGGGGGGGGGGACACATACACCATAGAAACTGGGAAACTGGACCCATGAGCCTGGCTAGGTTTTAAAAGGGCGAAAAAATAAAGTTTTTAAAAAATTGAGTATTAGTTATATAATCAAAACTTATTGTCAAATCGTCAGAGATGTGTAACTTTTATGTCACACTATTGAACTGGAAGGATGGTGACAGAATTAACCATTGTGATGGTGAGTGACTGTTGCACAGTTTAAGGTTAAGGCTGCTTTGGATGAAATACATATACATGTGTGTGTATATATGTTTGTGTATGTATTCAAAATTGACATATTGTTAAGGCAAAAAAACACTGATTGTATGGAGACAAGAAGAGTTGTGGACACCTGTTTCTGCCTCAGTAGGCATCGCCAGCACAGCAGTTACTCTCTCTTAGTTGCATCAAAATTTATCACTTAGACCAGGGGTTTTCAAACTGTGATCTGCGGACCACAGGGGGTCCGCAAGGACAAGACAGGGGGTCCGTAGACAGCAAATACTTTTTATGGGCAATTTGATTTTATATATGTTTTTTATCGAAATCTTTTAATTGACAATAAACCTATTTGTTAAATACTGTTAAATAAATAAATGCAAAAATATATGTTATTCTAAGCAAATATTTATGTATAAATTTCATAAGCGTTTATAAAGGGGTCCCTAAGTTAAAGCCTGAAATATAAAGGGGTCTGCAAGTCAAAAAGTTTGAAAACCCCTGACTTAGACATATACAGCAGAAAAAGTAGAACACATCTATGGCTCCAGTAATTAGCATAAATAAAAGGAAAATGAGCTGAGAGAAATAACTCAGAGTAGCTAATTGCAGTTTCAATAAGCTGAGAATTTATCTTGTGTGATATTCAATATGCCTTTATTTGTCTTTTGTTATTAAATCTACCAATCAACTGCCTTGGAATGGTGCATTTTTTTGGACCCTGGAAAGATCAGGCAATGCTGACTTGATAGGACTTAAATTCAGGGCACAGAGTCAGAGCAAATAATGTGAAGTTTTCACCTGACACTCTAACGACTTTGTCAATATGCCTACAAGAACCATCATCAACATATAACATCCATCTTCCATACTTGCATAGATTGGATCATTTGACAGGAGCTGGTGAGCCAGAGGAGTGCACCAAGTTCCAGTGTCAGCTTTGGTATGGTTTCTATGGTTGGGTACTCTTCCTAACACCAACCACTTTACAGAGTGTAATGGATACTTTTTATATGGCGCCAGCAGCAAGACCCTTCAACATTATATACATATATTGTTGTTGTTGTTGGCACTCCGTCGCTTACGACGTCGAGGGTTCCAGTTGATCTGATCAACGGAACAGCCTGCTCGTGAAATTAACGTGCAAGTGGCTGAGCACTCCACAGACACGTTTACCCTTAACGTAGTTCTCGGGGATATTCAGCGTGACACAGTGTGACAAGGCTGACCCTTTGAATTACAGGCACAACAGAAACAAGAAGTAAGAGTGAGAGAAAGTTGTGGTGAAAGAGTACAGCAGGGTTCGCCACTATACTCTGCTGGAGCCTCATGGAGCTTTAGGTGTTTTCGCTCAATAAACACTCACAATGCCCGGTCTGGGAATCGAAACCGCGATCCTATGACTGCATGTCCGCTGCCCTAACCACTGGGCCATTGCGCCTTCAACATTATATACATACATACACACACACACACATATACTCAAACACACACATATATAACATATGCACATGTATTGTATTTTTGTATTAATATTTTTCTTAAAATTGTTCTTGAATACTTCAATCTTAACTATTCTCAGCTGCTTTCATTTCTCATGTCTTCTTGTTTCTTTTTTTCTGTAGGCAACTCAAATTTCTCAGTTGATCAAGGATTATGTTGAAGAATTACGTTATCGCTCTGTCTCAATGCAAGCCAGTTGCCATAACCCTGACATTAGCAGTGGTGCAGATGTAAGAGAGTCAAGCAGGAATTACCACGATACAGGCTAGCTAGCATTTTACACCATAAAGCTTGTTCGTGTAGGATCTACAGTAAAACAAACTCTAAAATACACAAGTCACAACTGAATTCCAACAAAGCAAAGTGCTTGGACAATGAATCCAATAATTCAGCTGAGCTGTGCTGCTCCTAACTTATACCGATTCCATCTTCTTTCAGTTTTCTATTCCCCCATCCAATGACTGTGACCCTGTGAAGATGATATGGGGGAATCTGTTGCAACTGTTTTATAATAGTGGTGCATTCAAAGCTACTGAGCTTTTGTCGAGGACATTGTCTTCATTCCCTAGCCGTTAACTATTTGGGAACAAATACTGTTTGTTTTGTTTTCTTTTCTCTTTGTTTTTTTTTTGTTCCCTTCCTCCCAGTAAATGAAACTTGTAGAGAGTTATTCATTTCTTCAAGCTCTCTCTGAGTTACGGTTTTATTGTACTTATATATATATACTCACATATATATATATCTTTGTATGTATGTATATATATATATATATATATATATATATATATATATATAT
>NC_068991.1:51389641-51389875 GCF_001194135.2 Octopus bimaculoides
TGAGAATGTGTTTATATTTGTTTCTAAGAGTTCTTTTGTAGCAACCATGTATAAGATCATTATGTATGTTTGCGTGTATAAGTACTGAAGTTGATAGCATTGTGTGTGTGTGTGTGTGTGTGTGTGTATGCCTGCGTGTGTGTATGCCTGTGTGTGTGTATGCCTGTGTGTGTATATGTTTGTTGGGGTTGGTTTTATGTATGTATACATGTGTTGTTATGTAGCAGTAAGTTG
>NC_068991.1:51389885-51393428 GCF_001194135.2 Octopus bimaculoides
TATATATATACACATTATATATATATATATACACATATATATATATATATCCTGTGCTCTGAAGAAGTTTCACCCCTAAAAATTAAGACCTCTGATAACAGTTTTCTAGTTTATTGAAAGAAGTCATGCATGATCCTTATTCTGAATGCTTGGTTCATGAGAACATTTTTTTTTTCTCCTGAAAAATAAAGTGAATTCTTTGAGAATGCCTGGTTTAAACAAGTTTAACTCTTCAACATTGATGCATGTGGACACAGATTCAAATGGTTTTCTTTTGAGTTTCTTTTCATTTTCTATTTAAAAATAAGAGTTTTTTTTTTTTATTTTGGGATCACACATATGTATTATGGTTATGTCTGCTCAGAATCAAATGAAAATGTTTATCGTTAAATGAGAATGTGTTTATATTTGTTTCTAAGAGTTCTTTTGTAGCAACCATGTATAAGATCATTATGTATGTTTGCGTGTATAAGTACTGAAGTTGATAGCATTGTGTGTGTGTGTGTGTGTGTGTGTGTATGCCTGCGTGTGTGTATGCCTGTGTGTGTGTATGCCTGTGTGTGTATATGTTTGTTGGGGTTGGTTTTATGTATGTATACATGTGTTGTTATGTAGCAGTAAGTTGGTAATTTAAATTTTACTTTGGGGGTTTTTTGTTACATTCTAAGCTTTACTTTTTAATCAGCTTTTTTTGTAATACAGTGCTTTCACACCAGTATCACATAACTCTCTCTCTCAGTACTACTGCATGTACACACACACACACACATTCATACACACGTGCATACATACATACACTCAAACACTCATTCACACACATCACACACACTTTCTCACATACGAGACACACACACACACACACACACACACACACACACACACACACCTCGGCCAGAAATACACTTAAACCCAAACTGATATAATCTATGATGTTTATTTTTTTTTTCTTAATTTTAATTTTGTATAAATTGTTTTAATTGTTTTCTTTATTTTTGACTCCTACTATTTTATGATTTCTTTAAAAAAAAATATATCTTGAAATAAAAAGTATCATGGATTATATTAGTAAGTATAGGTGCTCTTAGAACTGTGTTGCAACTCTTCCATGCTGCTAGTTGCAAAACCAGTGAACAAAAAAAATTTTTAAAAAAAAAGGAAGAAAGAAATGAAAGAAGAAAGAAAAATTTTAAAACTTATTTGGGAAAAAAAAAGGGGAGTATTTTCAGAGGTATATCTTGTTTTTAGACTGTTCCAACCTCAATATGTACAAAGTTAGTCCTTTCTCAACTTTCTTTGTTTTCTCTATGGGCAGTGCTCAACTCTGGTTTCCCTAGTCTTAAGCAGATTTGATACAAATCTTCTATTGGATACGAATCTGTTCCATAGCATGTAACTTTCCAATAAAAAAATCTCTGGTGCCTATACTCCACAACTTGAATAACAGAGGCAAAGTAGGATGAAACATCCTATCCAGTAACACAACGAAACACCAGCAGTGGGTTTGAACTCCTGAACCCTAAGCCGACTGTCCAATACTGTATATTTATTCAACCATGTCATTTCTATATCTGACATGGTTGACTTATGCTTTGTTCCACAATAGATTTGTCTCTTATCTGCTTAATTCTACAGAAACTGCCACGAAGTGAAGGCTTTATAAACCCATGCAGTTTGTGAAAGGATTCACTTAAATTAATATGTATATGTAATATTTAATATTAACTTGTTTCCAATCAGTTGATTAAACTCATTATAAACTTCTGCAATCTACAAACCAATTTTTAATTATAATTTTCATAAAATTACTTACTGTGTCTGAAAATTCAGACTCATTCAGTGAATGATTAATTGAATGTTTCATTCAACATTCTGCAGATCAAAATAAGATGAAGGAATATATTCTAAGAGAATAGAAGATGAGAATGTAACAATGGCAACATCACAGCTGGTGTTGATGAGTTTCCTCTTTCTTTAAATCAATAATATATACTTGTATTTATGTATATACATGCATGCATACATAAATACATGTGTGTGTATGTGTGGTGTGTATGTGTATACAAATGTATGTATATATATATATATGTATGTATACATTTCTGAATGTATGGATATATGTACATGTATACCTATATGAAAGTATATGTATGTATATATATATATATATATATATATATATATATATATATATATATATATATAGATAGATAGATAGATACACACACACACATACGTACATATATGTATATATCAAGTCATTAAGAATGAAATGTCTGATTTTGAACTGAAAGTTTATTTTACTTTATCTCAACAAAAAGCAATGCACCTAAATTATCAACACAGTTTTGCCATTTTATCAGTAGCCTATTTATACCTGCAGTGAAGAATTCTGGAGTGCAAGAGGCAATGAAAGGCTGTTTTTATATCTCCTTCAGATTTGAAGTTTTTTCCTTGCAAAAAGTTGTCTTTTGCCTGGAAAACATGATAGTCAGTTGGTGCAAGGTCTGGTGGATGACAGAGTACTTCCAAATTCAGTTACTGTAACTTGAGTAGCTTTCTTTGTGCAACATGTGGTTCAGCATTGTCTTGCAAGAGAATTGGCCTGTTTCTATTAACCAATTTTGGTTGTTTAATTGCAAATTCACTCCTCATTTCATCCAATTGGTTGATGTATACATCCACTGTAATTGACTTACCAGGTCTCATGAAGCTGTATTGGATGACCCCAGCGCTGGACCCCCAAACAGACACCATTAGTTTTTTTCTGGTGAATATTCTTTTTTGGATTGTATTTTGGCACTTCATCTCTATCCAACCACTGTGCAGAATGCTTGTTATTGTTGAAAAGAATCCATTTTTAATACGATGCTAAAATGGTTTTCTTTTATGCTGTGAAGGCAAAGAACAGCAAGTTTCAAGATAATGTGTCATTTGATGCTCATTCAGTTCATGTGGTATCCACTTGTCCAGCTTCTTTACCTTGCTGATTTGTTTCAGATGGTTCAATACAGTTAGAATCAAAACATCAAACCTTGCTGCTAACTCATGTATAGTTTGAGATATCTGCTTCCACTACAGTTTCCAGTTCATCAGCCCCGTGGTAGACCTGAGCCCTTGGTTTCAGGTCTACCATGGGGCTGATTTTCAAGAGTAAAGTTATCAAGCCAAAACTTCTCAAACCATCGCCATACAGTACGCCCATTCGCCACATCTTCACCAAGCACCTCATTGACGTTTCTAGCTGTCTGGGATGCATTGGTTCCATGCTGGAACTCATATTCATAAACAAGACAAATTTTTGATCTCTCAATGGGTTCACAAAAATTGATTTACAAGAGAAAACTCACAATATAATCAGACACCATGAATTGCATTTTGCGAAGTGATGTTGTAAAACAAAGAATTGTCAGGATAAAAACATTAGAGTTAATGGTTGTCAAATTTGGTGCATAAGAAAATCAGACATTTCATTCTTAATGACCTGATGTATGTGTGTGTGTGTGTGTGAGCGCATGTGAATACATATTTATATATATGTATATA
>NC_068991.1:51398438-51403370 GCF_001194135.2 Octopus bimaculoides
CTATGGACACACAAGAGGTGCAGTAATATCAAAGGAAGGTTAACTAGGAAGTTAGTTTTTGTATGTGGCAGATGTTCAGGAGCAATAAACACTGAAACTGTGCAGAAAACAACTTCTGCCATATTCCAGGGAGAAAAGCTAGACGTAGTTGATAGCTTCGCTATCTAGGTGACCAAGTTAGTAGTGGGGGAGGGTGCACTGAAAGTGTAACTGCTAGAATAAGAATAGTCTGGGCAAAGTTCAGAGAGCTCTTACCTCTGCTGGTGACAAAGGGCCTCTCACTCAGAGTAAAAGGCAGACTGTATGACGCATGTGTACGAACAGCCATGCTACATGGCAGTGAAACATGGGCCGTGGCTGCTGAGGACATGCATAAGCTCGCAAGGAATGAAGCCAGTATGCTCCAATGGATGTATAATGCCAGTGTGCATACTAGACAGAGTGTAAGTACCTTGAGAGAAAAGTTGAACCTAAGAAGCATCAGTTGTGGTGTACAAGAGAGACAATTGCGCTGGTATGGTCATGTGGCGAGAATGGATGAGGATAGCTGTGTGAAAATGTGCCACACTCTAGCGGTTAGGGAACCTGTGGAAGAGATAGAGGGGGGAAGACCTGGGATGAGGTGGTGAAGCACGACCTTCGAACGTTAGGCCTCACCGAGGCAATGACTTGTGACTGAGATATATGCTGTGCGTGAGAAGACTTGGCAAGCCAAGTGAGACCATAATCCAAAGCTTCTGCCAGGGGTGTAGCCAGCCCACTTACGCGTACCTTTCCTTCATTGGACACTAAACTCGGCTTGCGAAGACCTGTTGAGGCAAGTGAAATCGAACTAAATTCGACGACTGGCACCCATGCCAACGTCTCCTTCATTGGACACTAAACTCGGCTTGCGAAGACTTGTTGGGGCAAGTGAAAGCGAAATCGTGATGGCACCTGTACCAGTGGAGCGCTAAGAGCACCATCCGAGCATGATCGTTGCCAGAGCAGCTGTCTGGCTTCCGCGCCAGTGGCACGTAAATAGCACCATTTGAGCGTAAGGGTTACCAGCGTCGCCTTCCTGGCACTTGTGCCGGTGGCACGTGAAAAGACATTCGAGCAAGGTCGTTGCCAGTGCCGCCAGACTGGCTCCTGTGCAGGTGGCATATAAAATACACCATTTTGAGCGTGGCCATTACCAGTACCGCCTGACTGGCCTTCGTGCCGGTGGCATGTAAAAGCACCCACTACACTCTCGGAGTGGTTGGCGCTAGGAAGGGCATCCAGCTGTAGAAACTCTGCCAAATCAGATTAGAGCCTAGCGTAGCCATCTGGTTCGCCAGTCCTCAGTCAAATCGTCCAACCCATGTTAGCATGGAAAGCGGACGTTAAACGATGATGTATATATATATATATATATATATGCACCACCAGATGAGGGAGCAAGGGACCCTGCCAATGAGTAAGTGCTTCTCCTGTCAATGCTAAGTGCTTCACCTGCAGTTGCCTTACTTGGTAGATAGCATCAGTAGTGCTTCTCCTTGGCATAAAGTCAAACCTCATCTCATCTAGGTTAACTATATTCCTAATTAGTTGTGCTATGAACCTTTCTATAATATTCATCATCTGGATACAAAACCGAATTGCATCTCATCTAAGCTAATTCTCTTACTAATTAATTGAGCAATGACCTCTTCTATAGCTTTCATGATCTGATCCAGCAATTTGTTACCTCAGTAATCACTTTTATTTATGGACTCCTTTACTTTTGTAGCAGCTCACTATATGCTGTTATACCAGTCACCGTGTATGACAGTTTCCTGTATAATCTGATTAACTGTATGGATGGCTAGACCATATCCTACTCAGCCAAATATTTCAACTCAGTGATAATTCCTGATGGACCAGGAGCTTTCTGCCTTCATATCCTTAATTGCTTTGCTTATCATACTGCTGTCAACTCTGATAACTCGGCCCTCTGTTGGGTCCACATTGAGAAGACCCACTTTCTCCCAGAAATTCTCTACATTTAATAGCTTTTCATAATAGCACATTTGTGTTGGTTTCCTATTCCACCACCACATTGCCTTTGGTCTGGCTGGAATTTTGCTCCAACTACACATCTAGTTGTTCGTTACCCTCAATAAAATGTCCTAAAGTATTGCTTTGTCCTCCTCTACGTTTTAAACCTCTGTCTCTTCCTACTTCTTATCAAATCCTTCAAGTAATGCTTCTCTAAATTTCTGCTTGTTCACTGAATCTTTAAGTTTCCATAACTTCTTTTTCCAGACTGTTTTGCATCTTGATTCCCTTTAGCTCGAAGTCTGAAGTTGCAAGCCACTAACCTATGTTGGGTTGTTCATTCCTCTAATGGGAAGTACTTTGTATTTATAAGTATCTGTTTATTTCATTTTCTGGTGAGAAGTAGCCAACCTGGCTTGTATACCCATCAGTTTGGTAGGTGATCAGGTAATTGGTCGGTTTCCTGAAGTTTGCGTTGCAGATCATCAGGTCAATTTTATCACAGAATTCCAAGTGCCTTGTCCCTTCTCATATCTAGGACCAAATCCAAAGCCTCCATATCCACCATAGAATCTATTGAGTTGTTGCCTAGCATATTCATAGAAATCACCAACTACAGTGTCCTTCGTCATCGAAGGTTGGAGGGTTATCGCCTGAGTTGTGCAAAGACACCATCCACCAGGTGTAGTAGTGAATTACCAACGAATGGTTGATGCAGTGACGCGCTGATACAATGCATGCTTCCATATTATCACCACTACTGATGAAACATATACAGTAAGTTTGGGAAAATAAAATAAATGAATGATGGCAAATTTAAAGAAAGGGAAAAGTCGGTATTCGTATAAATCTATCAGCTGTTGACCAGGCATAGCTCAGCTTCTCTTATTCGCCACAGGCAGAGACAGCCACACTGATCCAGAAACAACCAAGCAGCGTTACTACAGATGACAGGCTTCCTTCTTCTGTATGTTCCAAAGCTTTAAGGCGTCAACTTTAAACGTAGACACAATGTAAGTTAGACCAGGTGAGATTGCAGAAATGCTGGAGCAGAGATGTGTGGATGTTTGCTGTATACAAGAGGTAAGATGGAAAGGATCCTCAGCCAAATACCTCGCGAGTAAGAGACAACAATTAAAACTCTTTTAGGTGATCGATAGTAACAGTAGATGTAGGGATAGGCATATTTTTAGCTGAAAGATGGATTGGTAAAGTAACTGAGGTAGCTAGGGTATGCGATAGGATAGTTGACCTGAGGCTAATTATTAGCAATATAATAGAAATTTACATCTCAGCATATGTTCCAAAGGCATGAATGACAAGAACAGAGGCACCGCTTCTATGATACTCTCCTACAGACTACTTCAACAACGAGTGACAGCGACCTCGTTATCGTGGCTGGTGACTTCAACGGTCATGTTGCTCAACAGGCTGACGGATTCCATGACATACATGGAGTCTATAGTTATGGTTCAAGGGATGCAAGGTTTCTGAAATTCTACGGTGCAACTGATCTAACAATTTGCTAGACACACTTTAAGAAACTGGCTAACTACCTCATCACCATCTAGCGAATACCCAAACTGAACAAATTTCATTCTCATTAGGAGACGAAATATAAGGGCTACTGTGAATGCAAAAGCCTTTTCCGGCGAAGAATGCACTACATAACATTGGTTAGGGGCGAGTGACATCAGACACAGAAATGAAAGACAGTATAGAGAAGGAAGGCATGGAAACTAAAAGATCACACTATCAGGGATAGAGAAATTCTAACTGATGCATATGGCAATAGGGTAAATTTAAATACCTGTAGCATAGATGACTGAAGCAAAGTCCTAGCCAAGTCAAAAGTAACATGGGTGAAAGGGCAGTTAAGGCTAAGAGATAGGCTTGAAAAACTTGAAAGGGATAGTAGGGAGCATAACCTAATGACTGGAAGGGTATTTAGGAGACAGGTGTACTTGCAGAAAAGAAAAGATTTGCATGTGTCCTGCAACGTGAGGGTCAGAGGCGATAAGTATTTAGGATCGGTAGACAGTATGTGTGAGAGAATCGAGATGTCATTGATGAAAACCATATTCGGAATGATGAAAGTATATTTGCCGGTGATATAGAAGAAAAGTAATTGGCATGAAAATGCTACTACGAGAAGCTGCTGACCATGGAGAACAGCAATTTAAATAAATGCTCATATACACATCTTTATACGCACATACACATACAGACGCGGATATACAGAACGTAGTCTATACGCACATGCACATACATACGCGTATGTATGTTTGTGGGGAGGGTGCGCATATGTATTTATTTCTATTTACGTCTATCCGCGTATGCATGTACATGTGCGTATAGACTACGTTTTGTATATCCGCGTCTGTATGTGTATGTGCGTATAGAGATGTGTATATGAGCATTTTGATGCGTGTGTTTTTACGTATGTGTTTTTATTTGTGTATACGTTTTCCGCGTATGTTTATGCATATGCGTATAAACCACGTTTTGTATATCCGCGTATGTATGTGTGTGTGCATGTGGAGATGTATATATGAGCGTAGTGATGCGTGCATGAGTATATTTGCGTGTGTATGTGCGTGTATACGTAGACATATATATATGTGTGTTTGTATGTATATGTACACGCGTGTGTGAGTATGTATATAGATATATATATATATGCATACATGTGTGTGCGTACATGTACGTGTGTGTATATGTGTGCATATGCGGATTCTATGAATGAAGTATTATTTTCACCATGCCTATTGGAGTAATTTCCCTTTATCTAACGGTTTTCTTTTTCATACCGTTTTGTCTTAATAGCTGATGAGATGCCTGAGCGGACTTTATCCCCGGTATTCGAACCTCTGAGTTTTATTATGACAGCCAACTAGTTGTTACATATATATATATATATATATATATATA
>NC_068991.1:51405964-51413053 GCF_001194135.2 Octopus bimaculoides
GCTAAATTCCCATTCGAAAATATATATAATTTTCAAAGTGGCACACAGTTACTGATCTAATAAATAGAAACATTATTATTTCTAAATTTCTCAACGAGAGACACACAGTAACAGTACTTTAAAGTAAAGATTATTTGCCAACATAATGTGGCAGTCCCGGTTGAGATGAATGTTACTGTCGTTTAGCTCCGTTCGAAAATATAAAGACACAGATAGTGTGTCGTATAGCCAGCCAACTGGGACTACTACGTTATGATGGCAAATAATCTTTACTTTAGAATACTGTTACTGAATGTCTCTCGTTGAGAGATTTAGAAATAATAATGTTTCTATTAATGTATATATATACATGGGCGTGTGGGAAAAAGTTTGCTTCTCATTGATATATATATAGAGAGAGAGAGCTGGTGGAACATAAGGCGGCGAGCTGGCAGAATCATTAGCACGTCGGACGTAATGCTTAGCGGTATTTCGACTGTCGCTACGTTCTGAGTTCAAATTCCGCCGAGGTCGACTTTGCCTTTCATCCTTTGCGCACTGGGGTCGATATAATCGACTTAATCCGTTTGTCTGTCCTTATTTGTCCCCTCTGTGTATAACCCCTTGTGGACAGCAAAGAAATAGGAATATATGCCAACTATAATATTCATTTCCAGAGGTGTCAAATATGCGATGGTGTGGTTGCTATTTGACACCACTGAAGAGGCTCGCAATTTTGTAAGTCAGCCCTTAGAGGGCGAAGAGATATTGTTTCTTCCCACGTATTATGGGAAGTTAACAAGGGCTTGAGTCTGCGGTTTGCGACCCGGGATAGAACCTGAGTGGATAGAAGACGCTATCTGCCGGGGTCTAGGTGGCAGCGGAGCCATACTCCTCAATGTCAAAACTTTGCTTGCGGCTGATTGGGTGGGGTAAAAAGCGGTTTTGACCCTGTGGACCCAATCAACTAATAATCTGGTGTTTCCAGATTTTCTTAGAATGGCCGGTTATAAGTATCCGGGGATTCTTGAGGGACGCCCCCACCCAAGTGTCGCCTGTGCCTGGAACCAGGCTACATTAAAAAGAACTGTCCACAGGACAGAAGTAAGGTCTTGGAACAGTTAGTTATGGAAGAACTCCCACCTCCTTCAGAAGGAGAGATGGAGGCAGTGGAGACCTCCCCGAAAAAAAGGGGGGAAAAGGAAGAAGGTGGGAAACAATGGTTGCCCACCGAAGGACCCCAAAGCTGCGGGAGGGAGGGAAGATCCTCCGATCATAGCGGAGGAACTACACCCTCCCGTAGCAAAGGGGAGAAAAAAGAATAAAAACGGGGCAGGGCCGGCGGTTAATACACTGCCGGCATGTTCCGAAGCTCCGTCGGGGGGAATTGTTCCACCGATGGTAGAAGTTGTGGCCTCGACGC
This sequence comes from Octopus bimaculoides, assembly GCF_001194135.2. Classification (NCBI taxonomy): domain Eukaryota; kingdom Metazoa; phylum Mollusca; class Cephalopoda; order Octopoda; family Octopodidae; genus Octopus; species Octopus bimaculoides. The sequence goes on from NC_068991.1 coordinate 51,407,367, forward strand.
ATGTGGAGGAGGAATTTTTGGTCTTCTTCCGCAGGGAAGAGGCAGTGGGAAAGTTTACCAAAAAGTTTGTCATGGGAGGAAACATAACCTGCATTAATGATCCTGGATGGCCTCCGCAGATAGCTGTGGAAGTCATCTCAGACACGGATCTTTTCAAGGTAATGGACTCCTTCCCAGATGATGTATTCCGTTTCCGATTAAGGCACTCTGACCTGGCAATATCGGAGTGCTTGAGTGACGCTTTGAGGCTGGTCGGGTGCTGGCGAAGACATTTGTCTAATATCTATAAAACATGTGACATATTAATATATATATATACATATATACGACAGGCTTCTTTCAGTTTCCGTCTACCAAATCCCCTCAAGACTTTGGTCGGCCCGAGGCCATAGTAGAAGACACTTGCCCAAGGTGCCACGCAGTGGGACTGAACCCAGAACCATGTGGTTGGTAAGTAAGCTAGTTTATTTCATTAAATATTGGCCATTAAGGCCTTACAAAGAGGGGACAAACAAGGACAGACAAACAAAGTAGCTGCGGGCTGGACACAGACATTAATGATATGAGGGTGATAACAAAAGGATGAAATAAAGATGGGAGGGGCACCGGCGTCCACCGACCGATAACCCCTCGAAAACATTGTTCAATACATTCAGTATAGTTCAATACAGATAAATCAAAAAACATAACACATTAATCCTCATCATCCGGGCTACCAAGCAAGTATCCTGCTGCCTGTAGGAAAGCCTGCAGCATCAATGGAGGCAAAGTCCTCCTTGTCACAAACTGTTTCTATTTTTGCTTTTTCACTATAATTTATGACCTCCGCACACACCTGCGGAGGCCAACTTGGGGTGGTCTATGAGGACCGAGTCATACCGTTGCCTTTTCAAAAGACTATCCAAATACAGTTTCACAGGCCCTCCCTTGAGGTAACAGAGGATGATCTCCTCCTCCTCCTCTTCGCCGGGAGGGACCGTGGCATGCTCTGTCAGCGGCACAATTCCCAATGACAGAGCTTCCCGCTCTGATGGCACACCTCCCACCGGAGGGGCCACGGGTTCGGTCTGCGGCACGTCCACCGACCGTCTCCCATTTCTCTTTTTCTCCTTTTACTGGTTACGAGGGTCGGGAACTCTCTCGGCACGCCCGAGGGGTCCTCCTCCTCTTCCTCTGCAACCTTCGTTTCACCTGGTGAGCAACTACCGTTGCTCACCTTTCTCTTTCTGGAGGCAGCCACCTCCACGACTTTCTCCGTCTCCCCATCCGATGAGGGGGGGGGGGCGGTCACATTTTTCTTTTTCTGCTCCAAGGCCTTCCCATGGCCCTGGGGGCAGTTCTTCCTGATATGGCCAGGCTCCAGGCATTGGTGATATTGGGGGGGGGGCGTCCCTCAAGTATCACCGACTACCTGGACCCGGCCATTTTTATAAAGTCAGGAAAACACATGTCCTTTGCGGTCACTAGGGTCCATAGGGTTAGAATTGCCCTAGTGCCCTCCCAGTTGACCGCAGGTGTCTTTAGAACGTTTTAGAGCCGGGGCCCACTGTCCCCCAAGCCCCGCCGGATGGCATCTGCGATCCACCCAGCTTCGGTTCGCGGGGGCAGCCCACATACCCAGGCTCTAATAATTTTTCTCCCACAATAAGTGGGGAGAAACAAAATCTCTTCCCCTTGCAGGGGCTGGCTTGCCACAATGCCAGCCTCTTCGGGGGAATCAAATAGCAATCACACTGTTACATATATTTGACTCCCCTAGAGATGTAGTAGTTTTTAGCTGGCAAACAACTTGCCAGCTCTTTTGTAATTTCTTCTTTGTTTAAGAGGGCAATGGCGTTGCGTGACCTAGAATAGGTCCGCAAGACCACTGTCCTCTTCTCTGTATCTACTAGCCACTGTTGGGTGGGACAACCCTCCACTCCAAGGCAGCGGCTTCATTATTTTTCTCTGCCATGTTTATAGAGCTCAAAAAACGGTCCAAAAATGAAGTTCACAGAAAGTTTACACAAAAAAAACAGCTGAAAAAACAACTGAGGAAGAAGAAAATATTTAAAACAGTTTAAATAAAAGATAGAGAGAGAAAGAAGAGAAAAAGACAGTTCCACGGCAAAAAGACGGCAATTTTTGGCCAGCAGGTACTCCAAGCCAACAGAATTTTCAATCGTATAATCCACAAAAATTTTACAATTCTTCGGGCGGATACGCCCCCAAATCCAAAAATCACAATGTCACAAATAAATAACCGCCGAGAGCAGGCGAAATTGCCCCAGAGCTGGGCGAAATTTACTGCAAAAAAAATATTAGAACGGCAATAAATACCACCCTGCTCAAATAAAACAGTTCCACCTACCTCGGTCGGCTTCAGAAGTTCAACTTTGGGAGAGACAAAAAAACTCTCAACCATCTTGGTCTGACGGAAACAGTAACACTAATACGCCTGCGCAGAAGCGAGCTACCCTCCACACAGCCACTCCTGCGCCTTCTATGAATGAAGTATTACTTTCACCATACCTATTAGAGTAATTTCCCTCTATTTAACGGGTTTTTTTTTTTTTATAGCGTTTTGTCTTAATAACTGATGAGACGCTGGAGCGGACTTCATCTCTGGTGTCCGAAACTCTGAGTTTTATAATGACAACCAGCTAGTTGTCACATATTATATTTATAGATGAATTCCTCTATTTTACATAATATCGAGGTCTCATTCATTCTTTTGTTGTCATATTATTATTATTAATACTCATCTTACCTCTTATCTTTATCTTTATTTAAAAAAAATTTTTTTTATTTTACTTTCGCTCTCATTCTTTCCAGCACCTATCCCATTCTTTTTTCTTTATTTTCTCTCTTCTATTCAATCACTCACAACTTATATCTGTCTATCATGGTCTCTCTATCTCTCTCTCTCTCTCTCTCTCTCTCTCTCTCTCTCTCTCTCTCACACACACACACACATTTCATTCTCCTGTCTTTCTTCTATCTACTGTTTTACGTTTCATTCTTCTATCTAGTGTTTTATTCCTTTATACACTGTGAGTTCTCTGTCTAGAACTCACCCACATACTCACCTTGTCTCTGATGAGGGAATACCCAGAGTATGGAGATGCTAACCCATCACTTGGGATATCCCAGAAACAACTGTAAAATATTAATTACTTCTAATCAATTACTTCTAATTCACCTTACTCTAATTAAATACTCTAAATGACTTGAGATACTCGTTCTGCCGTGGTTTTGTTGTCCTTTTTCCTCTAATATATACCTGGTAACACGGAAGCCTACTGCAGTTCCTAGCTCCAGCCTCAGTTGTGAACTTGGAACCTAACGCACCATTCATAGCACTTACACAGCATACCTATGCGTTTAGATCATCAGTGAACTAAACCCCTCATATTCTCTCTCTATATATATCTATGGGGTAATATAGGCTGTAGTTATTGTAGCTATAAGTTTATCTTCATATTTATTACGGAATTCTCCTTCCGATAAATTAAGTAAATAAAGAACATTTTTGTTAGGTTTCTCTTCATATTTATTATGGAATTCTCCCTCCGATAAACTAAGTAAATAAAGAACATTTTTTGTTAGTTACTTTAAATAATTTTATTTATATCAATAACTTTAAATAAAAGAGAAGAGCCGTTATATATTACCAATATAATAGTATATTATCATTTATATTTATTTACACGTTTTATTAGTCTCTAAATTAAGTAAGACCCTGATATTTAATTTATATACCTATATATTGTTGTTGTATGTTATTATAATAGTCAAAGATTGTCTTCGACTTAAACGAATTTGGATTAGTATTATTTGAGATATATAGAAATATATTTCGATAGTTGAATATTCTATTTACTTAATTATTCTGTCTGTTATAATTTTGTTATCTTTTAATTGTAATTGTTATGTATATATACCAGCAGAGATATCCGGGGTTGCTCGTTTCACATGGAATTGAAGAATTAGACATTTCTTTTATATATTCTCTAATGAATTGGTATACCTATGATTCAAATTTCATAAAAATTGGAGATAAAGAATTTTAATGGGGGTTCTTTCCCTCTTTACACAGCCTAACGAAAATTCTAATAATGACATATTTATCTCATTCTACTCATCTTTCTGCCAAGATTCCAAAATCCAAATATTATAAAACTCATTCAAAGGTTTTTGCTCCTGAAAAATGGAGCATATGGAACACATGGAGCATATGGAGCACATGGAGCTCTAAAATGTGGGAGTTAAGACCCCTATTAGGAGGAGTCCTAAAGTCAATAAGAGAAGTTGAATTGTTGGGAATCTTTTTTCACCTGTGTGAAAATTTCTATTGTTCAAATTTCTTTGAAATCAGAAATATATGAATGTTCACTGAATTTATAAAAGAGAGCAAAGCTGATGAAATCCAAAAGACAAATGATCACAATAAACAGTTAGCTACCCTACCCTAATCATTACTACTCCCCAATGTAGGAGTCCTCACCACACAGGCCGTAAGATGCTTTACAGACCTATGGCAATTGGAAAGGCGTGACCCAACTCAAATAAATATTAACAATTGTGTGACGTGAAGGCTAAGGGGATGAAAGTGTCACCCATGGAGTTTGCCAATAATTACTATGCCGTTAGGTAACTGAACATAATAAATTTGCAATCTATAAACCTCTTTGAATGACCAATCACTTATCTGGAAAGGCCTTGAAATCAATGTTATCATCTGGGGACTATCTCTGATCCAGTGATAATAAAAAGACTCAAAGGAGGTCTACAACCAAATAACTTTACTCAAAATTACACTTTGCAACTAAATCAGTGGAAGCAAAGATGCCTCTCCTTTACTTGACAGTTTATGCACCACATTGCAGAAATCACAATCTAAGTATATCTCAAAGCAAACTCTTACACTGTTGTACCATTGAATTACAAATAACGCTCATTTTGTATCCTCGGGTGACTCTAAAGCTTCCAAGACTACAATTGTATTCGTCTTGGCTTAGGAAAAATGACTAAATTGTGGGGGTTATACCCCGGTAAGGGATCTTACTAACCTCCTAAGAAGCTGAAATTTTAGGAATATTACTTCATTTGTGTCTAATATCTATGGTTAAAATTTCATCAACAGTAAAAATGGATGAATTTCATGGGGGCTATAGCCTCATTTATGCCCCCTCACTTTCAACCATATATTTCATTTCATCCGCCCTTATGCATTGAATATAATTTCCAAATTTCAGGAAGACCCATTCATTACTTTGATCTTGTTTTGGTTCATAAAAATGACTAAAATTTGGGAGTTAAGGAGGTCTTAGAATCTTCACGAGAAGTGGAAACTTTGAGAATACTTCTTGATTTGTATCAATTAACTATGGTTAAAACTTCATCAACATCGGAAATTTATGAATTTTCATAGGGGGTTCTGCACCCTTTAAACCCCCTCAAATTCAAACCAAACACAGTGCATTACACCCGCCCTTATGCATTGAATCTAAGTTCCAAATATCATAAGGATCCATTTAGTAATTTCGATCCATGAAAAACGACTAAAATTTTGGGATGAAGCCCCCATTAGGGGGTCTTAGAATCATCCAAAGAAATGGAAATTTTGGGTATATTTTAAAATTTATTTCTAATACCTATGGTTCAAATTTCATCAAAATCCGAAGCATATGAATTTTCACGGAGGG
>NC_068991.1:51413282-51415190 GCF_001194135.2 Octopus bimaculoides
TATATATATATATATATATATATATATATATATATATATATATATTTGGGGTTTAGTCCACTGATGATCTAAACGAACAGGTGCGCTGTGTAAGTGCTATAATTGGTCTGTTAGGTTCCAAGTTCACAACTGAGGCTGGAGCTAGGGATCTGTAGTAGGCTTCCGAGTCAGCAGGTATATATTAGAGGAAAAAGGACCACAAAACCAAGGCAGAACGAGTATCTCAAGTCATTTAAAGTATTTACGTATGCATGTATGTTTTAATATATTTATAGCTACGAAGGCATCGAGCTGGCAGAAACGTTAGCACATCGGGAATAATGCTTAGCGGTATTTCGTCTCTCTTTACGTTCTGAATTCAAATTCAGCTGAGGTCAACTTTTCCTTTCAGAGTCTATAAATTAAGTACCAATTGCATACTGGAGTCGATCTTATCGGCTGGCCCATCCCCAAAATTTCGGTCCTTGTGCCTAGAGTAGAAAAGAATATATTTGTGTCTACAACTAAAAAATGTTTATGTATTTATACATTTTAATGTATCATGTATAGATTTGTTCTTTTCATCTGAAATCGGAGTCATGTTTATGGATTATATTACCCGGTCATACGTTTCTTCAAATTATATATTACTAGCAGCTAATCCCGGTTTCACCTGGTCTGTTTGGATGATGTGGCTGTGGTCGTTTTCGATTAGGCATAATCTATAACAGCGTTTTTTAACCTTATCATTTCGGGTCCCCTGTTTCGATTGAAACCTCCAGCTGTATGAAAATTTTCTGACTCACCTCACTTGTCAGAAAACAGCTTCAGGAGTTGTGAAGAAAAAATTTGTACGTAGTCTGTTTCTGAGACCTATTCTACTGGACCTCTGTCTAATCACGTCTCTTAAAGTACACACACATACTTAGAAAATGTGAGGTCATGGTAGAAAAATTTTACGATAGTTGATTTATGGAAAAGATTATGTTATATTTTTGAAATGCAAATATGTGAATGAAAATTAAGTTCAGATCTCTACATGGTATCTATACCTGGTAGAAATAGCTTTCAAATCTCCCTCAAAACACCCTACTGTCTTAATCCGACAATTCTGCCTATTATGTAGTTTGAATAAGAAACTGTAACTAAAGATGAAGATTATTAACCTCACAAAAAGGTGAAAGAAGAGAGACAGCATAGCGAAAGTTTTGGCTGACTGTCATCCTGTACTCCTCTTGTTGCTAGCGAAATGGTATATGCCGGCTGTGTGAGCAACTGGTTTTAATGGCGGAACAAACGGGAATTCCATTAGAAAAAGTTTTAAGCAATTTTCTTGGTAAGTATGGGGGCTAGGAAAAAAATACAAACAGCATTCCAATCTATGCACCCATCTCCACATGTGTGCCATTTTTCACGCGAATCCACCCAGCCGTTTGGCTGTGAATCTCAAGACAAGAAAGAATACAACGATCGCCCATGTCCACTTTGTATTATAGACAATTTATATTATAGATTATCTTTTGTTTCAAGTTCCTCTTGAGAACTTCTAATTGCAAACCTTAATCTTGTGAGAGAATCTCTGATTAATCATATTTGTAGTGAAACTACCTATCGTTACTAGATACAAAACTGCTATCGTCATTCTTCTCATTTAAATATAAACAAACGCGAACGTAGCGGAAAACATTAACCTTGTCATCACGTGACTGATCATTATTCGAATCGGCAACTTCTTCGAACCGTTCCCGCCAGAACGCAAACTGACCAATCACAGCCCTTAATAAGGTCACGTGATAGAGTATATTTCTGATATCTGGTGAGCCGATAATTCGCTATAAATAGATCAACTCATACCCAACAAATTTGTCTCGGTCCAGTTTCTCTTTGAGATCTGTTCCGTGTACCACACGACAGCAGCAGCAACAATTA
>NC_068991.1:51415295-51416667 GCF_001194135.2 Octopus bimaculoides
AACACGTTTCTACGACTACTACCAAGCAGCCTCAATCACCACCAGCGTCAACACGACTTACTATGTACACCAAACCAAACCTCCGCGGCACATCTCTCTCTTCGATTCTGTTAGGTGACTCAGCTTCACCACGATAAATAAACAGACAAGAGTTCTCAGCCAGCGACGAACATCTGTATAACAAGAATCACGGCCCGGCATCGATGCCACGACATCACAACTAGTGATCAGCTCTGCCACACTCAGCCTCCTCACTTTCACATACAGAACTTTTCCTAGAGTGTACAAAAGAACTGGTATAATTGCTCACGTGTTATTGACTCGCTTTCTGTAATAACTAACATACACACACATGTATCACTCACATACACACTTTTCTTTGTACGACGGCCTGTCTTTGATTATGTTCTTATATGTCGCATTCACACTCTCACACAGACATACATCTTTAACGCTACAATAAATATCTCTGTTATTCATCTAATACGGTTGTGGTCTTTCATTACTGGTCACCTATGTTATCGTCGCATAACATATTATGTATATCATCTTTGATATATAATTTTGTGTTCGACCGTGTGACGCGTTTAAATAAAAGGAGTCGTCCTCTGTTTTTCCATTCGTCACCATTTCTCCTTTTTGATTTCGCACGGTCGTCCCTTACATATTCTTTCGCAAAACAATTATGTGTGTGTGTGTGTGTTTGTGCTTGTGTGTGTGTGTGTGTGTGAGTGCGAGTGTGTGTGTGTATATGTATGTGTTGTGTGTGTGTGTGTGTGTGTGTCAATATTTTCAAATACGATCCAGTGATCCAAGTGCAGGAAGTTTGTAAGCTTCAAGCTGTGAGTAGCGGATATAGAGAACAAAAGGTGGACAGTGTACAATACGAAACAGTAACAATTTATTGCTATCGGTTGATGCTTTTCCCCATATCGAAGCGGCGAGGAAATTCGATAAGCTGATAGTTTCTATATAACTAAGTTAGCAACAAGAAGAGCTGCTACAATTGCAAGTAAAAAGCCAAATTGAGGGAGTAGAACAGATAAAACGCACATTTCTTAGCTAGCTGAACCTCTTTATCTAAGAGTTATGCAAGGCATAATGCTTAAGGTAGTGTAGTGAAACTACCTCCCGCCATTAGATACAAACTACTATCGCCATTACATACAATCTTCTCATTTAAATATAAATAAATGCGAGCGTAGTAGAGAACCCATTCCTTGTCCATCACGTGACTGATCATTATTCGAATTGGCAACTTCTTCGAACCTTTCCCGCCAGAACGCAAACTGACCAATCACGGCCCCTAATAAGGTCACGTGATAGAGTAAAATTCTAAAGGCATTTGGAGCCCTCTTAACGCTATATATAG
>NC_068991.1:51417578-51419484 GCF_001194135.2 Octopus bimaculoides
TATGAGTTCGCACGGTCTTCCCTTACAGTAGCTAATCATCAAACCGAGATTAATGAAAAGAATACCGCTCGGAATTTCGAAGTCAATTCCACTACAGTGATGAGCTGAAGTGAAGAGAAGCCAGCGGTACTAATTTTTAAAAGATATTCGAAAAACAAAGAAAAAAATGTTAAGAAGTATGTCAAGAGAACCAATAAGCGATAAGCAAAGGTGAGACCCAAAATAAGCCAGAATGTGTGTCGTTTAGAGTCGAAAAGTAGGAGGAAAAAGAGAGAGAAGGGAAGAAAGAACATAAAGAAAATAATTGCAACTGTCAAGGGGAAGAAATTGTGGCCATAAACATTTATCTAAGAGAGGTGACCACAAATTTAGCCAATTTCTAGAAACTTGTCGTCCAATTCAGTAAGGATGAAGGTTGGTGTTTGCTATGCAGAAATACAAGGCGCTAGTTCAGCCAGCCTACCCACCTACTTCACAATACATACACACACCTATGCAAATACACTTACACACACACACACACACAGCCACAAAGTGTGTGCACGGACTGAATATGTAAACATTCATTCGCATGTAAATGCATACACAAACATACACGTGTGCCTAAAGCCGTGCGCATACTCATAAGTAAATATATTCACACACGCACACATACACACATATACACACCCACATACATACATACATACATACTTACATACATACATACATACATATACACACACATGCATACACATATACACATATGTACATACATACATACACACCCATACGCATCAGTGTAGAGAAAAGACTAGGTGGAGAAGGGGTATATAAAACATGCAAGGTAAAAGCGAAAAGAATAAGAGAAATATAAGGAGAAAACGAAAAGAAGAAAGGCAATATATATAAGTACAATAAAATGTAATACAAAGGAAATAGCAGGAAACACAGATATTGAAATTATACACTGAAAAATACATGCATTCAAATGTACATAGGCTTGCCTGCCATACGGCGAACGATTACTGCATTGCGCACAAATCGGTATACATGTGAGGTGGGAAGATAAGGTTACAAATAATTTGAGAATATCGAACCAGAAGAGAGACAAAGGGATTAAATAGAATGTGTTAGATGATTGATATTTATATTTGATATATATATGTCTATATATTCGCAGGAACTTCCTTTAAGAAACGCCTTTCCAACCATAGATCCTCCTTTAGGGTCCCAAATAGGGGATACGTAACATCACTGGCCAGCCATATCTGGAAACTGAAGGAAGATGGACTTCCGTACTTGATAACATGGAAAATCCTTCACCGTCCGGGTCCATACATAAATGGAACGAAATGCTGCAAGTTATGCGTAGCCGAACGCATGGAAACCCTGAAAAACTCGTATGTACTAGGGACCATATTGAACTCCAGAATGGAGATTTTCGGGTCGTGCTTGCATTTCAGGAGATTCCTGTTAGTGTAGTGGGAGCTGCATAAAAGTGATAATAACAGTATTAGCGATAATTACACCACAGCTGGAAATTGATTGCCGATGATAGTGGAAGATAACCCTCTAACTTTTACCCTCATATCCGACAGGTGGCATAGTTGACGGAGGACGACACAGCCGGAAGCCGATAACCAACACCAAAGGGTGATAATCCTCATTGTTTATATCTGTATCGTTGCCCCCTTCATATTTTAAAGAGGCCAACAGGTCTTAAGGGCTGAAGGCCGGTTTCTCGCCATAAAGGGTATCTTTATGGCGAGTAACCGGCCTTCAGTAATAAATATAGACTGCTCTACTTCTTAGAGTGTGCTTCTTCTTCGGATTTAGGTTTACTAAAAAAAAAATTTTTTTTAAAACGATATATATTTATTTTATTTATTTATTTGTGCAGCTGAAGACGACACTACATTTATAT
>NC_068991.1:51423996-51426767 GCF_001194135.2 Octopus bimaculoides
GTTTTTCTCCTTGTTTTCTCCGTATTCTTTCTGTTGAAGAGCGTAGCTCGAAACGTTAAAGACTTTCCGTATGCCCGAGCGTCAAACTAATACGTCCTTTTGTTGTTTACACCACCTGTCCTCGTCTGTTGTTTTTTTTTTCGTATATTCTCCCATATATATATATATACACTTAAGACTTAGTTGTGGATTGGGACTTTCATCGGCAGAGGTCATTATTATTACGACCATATATATATGCACACAGAATGCACATTAATACACACATACATACAAATACCTATCATTCTTTTTTATTTAGTATGTGTGTGTGTGTGTGTGTGTGTGTGTGTGTGTGTGTGTGTGTGTGTGTGTGTGTGTGTGTGTGTGTGTGTGTGTGTGTGTGTGTGTGTGTGTGTGTTGCCCATCTTAATATATAATGCTGAAGTTCTGTATGTGTGAAGCCTTTTTAAAAGTTGTTCCCTGTAAAAACATTTAAATTTCAGAGAACGACTATTAAATATTTTTCTGTTTCCGTGAGTTGCTGGAAATAATCTTTTACCAATGTTAGTTCTTTATATTAAGGGAAAAGGGAGGGGCGAACCAAATAATTTTCCTTGGTTTATTTTTACGTTTCTTATCATTCTGATTAATACTAGAGTAGTTATGTATTACATTATCTTTGATGACATTTGATCGATTATTGATATTTTGATTATTATTAGAGGCATTATATATTAATTTATCTTTGAAGCCACTATTGACTAGGGTCTTGTTATAATAGGGGGAGGGGGTAGATTTCTCGAAAATTTCTTTAGAAGAAGAGAGGTTAGACATTCTGTTACTAATATTAGCTATCAGATTTTTAAATATTACAGGAGTGTGACAAGACTGTTTATGTATATATGCGAGTTTCTCATTAGGCTTATGGAAAGGTTTATACTATGAGGAATTTAGATCTAGGGGAACATCTAAATAATCAACTGTAGAGAGATTGAAGAGATTAGTAGCTACTGTAATTTTAAGTCCTAATTGATTAAAGGTAGAAATAAGTTGCTTTCTAAATCTATCAAGGATGTGACCATCACACCTATGGGAAATAACCAAACCGTCGTCACGGTATAGGCCAACGTCATGAGATGAGCATTTATATCTCAATGTGTTTACTATAATAAACCCACAAGATCACAGACGTCAGCACTATCATATGACCCCTATAGATACATCAAATAGTTCGTCACTACGCAACTTTTTTACTCACGCTAATCCTTTACTGAACAATAGTGTTTTCCTCGCATGCCAGATAAAATATTGTCAACATCAACAAATGATTTAGCAAATTCAATTGCTTTATCAAGCAGCGATCTAGCTATAGAGGGATAAAAGTCTATGATATCAATCTGGGTAAATTTAGCCTTATTCTTATTCTTGATATTCTTAAACCAATCTATTACAGTAAAATTGTTATTTCATTGTTGAATCCCAGTAATTTCCCTAATTCTATTATTAATGTCTTTAAGTAATTTCTTTTAGTTACTAGCCCATTTTCTGATCTCACCGGATTTAACAATCTAGATGTAAGATTATCACAAAAATTAGACTTAAGGTCTTTTAAAGTAATTAACGCCTCGCTCTTAGTAAAGCGTTCTAATCTATTATCGATATTACTACGTTTAGCGAGGAGTTTAGCTTCATCATTGATATCATAGTATCTCTCTACGTTAGCTTTCTTACATTTAGAGGAAAAGGTGTCTTTTCGCAACTTATTGTATAAACCATTAGTAACTTCATAACAGAGAAAAACATAAATATATTTTGAAGAATACTACCTATTCCTAACTGACTTGATATCTTCCCAACCTTATCATTTAAGGTCTTAGGACAATAGTTCCTTTACTTTTTTACTTTTCATTTTTTACAGTTTAGTCTTTGTGTTTTCATTTCCACTTTTCGTTTTTCGCTTTCTGTTGTTTACTTTCTGCGTTTTATATATGCTGCCTTCTTGGTTATTTCGCGTTTCTTCTATTATTGAATATTTTTTTAGTTCGCTATGATATATGGTTTGCGCCTGAAGAATGCTTTTGATTTTTCTCAACATATGAAACTATCAGTAGCACTTTCATGTATTTTAACCTTCAAATAAATAATATATACAGTTGTTGTTGTTGTGTGTGTGTGTGTGTGTGAGAGAGAGAGAGAGAGAGAGAGAGACAGACAGACAGACAGACAGACAGACAGACATATAGACAGAGAAAGAGAGAGAGAGAGGGGGATAGATAAAGATGGCCGGTTTTGGGGATTACTCTGATTTTCACGACCATAAAGAGCTTAGCTTTACAGTGTTTCTTCAGACCCTAAACTCGTTGGCCTATGGCGTCACTAGCAAGTGGCCTGTCTGGAAAATGGACGAGGAAAAGACTTCGTTACTATAAGTCAACAATAATGGATTGTTTCCCTTTGATTGCTATCTATAGGGCTTTCCTATAAGTAGGTTATCTCCCTTGGCTAGGCAGCGCTCCATGTAGATAATTAAACTTCCGGAGGCTACCCACGCCATTGTTATTGTTTTACGTCTTATCATGGATATAAAGCAGCTTGGTGATTCAGCTATCGAAGTACTTACTGTGCCTGAGTTAAAGAAATATTTAAGATTATATGGACAGTATGTTACTGGAAGAAAGGCGGACTTGACTGAAAGGTTGAAAGGAATAAAAATTCTGTCGATGAAGAATGTCAACAAAGTAAATTCATCAGATGATAAGTCTGAAGTATCGGACGATACTTCAGACAGG
>NC_068991.1:51427060-51428544 GCF_001194135.2 Octopus bimaculoides
GTGCTACGGATGAAATCAAAGCAACAGTTAAGGAGTGGCATATTTTACCACGACAGACACGTACACAGCATGGAATACCACGATGTGAGTGAAAGCTGCTCTCACTGTATTGTCCTGTGTCTGGTAATCCCTTCGATACCGACATCAAACCAAAAAAAGAATCCTGACCACAGAGTGTGGGTAATTATGTCAAATGTCACTGGCAATGTGCATTCAGCTGATTGCAACTGTTAAAGCAAATCACTGAGCATGCGTACATGTCATACGGGAGAGTTCCAATCAGGGGTGGATAACACCTTATAGGAAAGCCCTATAATTAACGCTGTTGGCTGATGGATCCTAGTAGCAACAGCAGCTCTCCCAATTACTACTACAGTACCAATAGCAACAGCAGCAGACAGGAATAGCAGCAGCACCATCGCCAGTGATAACAATAACAATATCGACAGCAACGGTAGCAACCTCGAACAGAAATAGCAACAGTGCCATCGTTAACAATAATAATAACAACAGTTAGAACATCAGCCACTTCGACAGCGCAGATAACAGCTCCAGAAACTCCAACGAAGATGGTCATAATACCACCAATAGCACCAACAACAGCGTCACTACCGAGGATATCCCCTACACCAGCGTTAATGGAACCGGCGCCAGCACCGACACGAACGCCAGTTTTAACGATATAAACACCAACAATACCAGCGCCATCAACAGCCGTGGCATCTACGTAAACATCAACAGGAATAATATCGCCAACACCCGCACACGAAGATATACCAAATGTTCCGGAAACACATTCAAACAGCGCCTCTTCAGGATTCCAGACAGTAGATATGTTACGTCCTTAGCCAGCCATGTATGACGGCTGAAAGACAAAAGAACTCCACACATAATATCATGGAAGATCCTAGAAAATCCAGGCCCGTACAAAAATGAGATCAAGCGTTATAAACTGTGCATAGCCGAGCGGATGAGGGGAATATCCCTAACTCCAGGAGGGAGGTCTTCAGACTCTGCTCGCACTTCAGGAAATTTATGCTGGAGTCCTGGGATCTACCAACAGTCAAGGTTAATTACAGATAGCAGTCAAAGGGAGATAATACCTTGTTGTTGACGCATAGCAACGAAGTCTTTTCCTCCTCCATTTTCTAGAAAGGCCATTTGCTAGAGAAGCCATAGGCCAACAGGTTTAGGGTCTGAACAAACGCTGTAAAGTTAAGTGCTTTATGGACGTGAAACCCAAGGTAACCTCATAAACCGGCCACGTCTATCTTTATATACTCTACTGCTCTATAACTTAGAGTGTGCTTCTTTTACGGATTTATGATTTACTGACGATACACACACACACACATAACTATACCTATTCACCTATTCCAATATTTGCCTAGACTATGTATATTTGTACATACACCTATACATGCACACATACACATACGCACACATATACACATTTATAGACAACCCTATATATATATATATAT
>NC_068991.1:51429763-51434398 GCF_001194135.2 Octopus bimaculoides
GCCTGTAGAAATGTTTTTGAATGACTTTTTGGACCGTCCAAAGGTTCGTCTCGGTCCTTATGGATCACCCATGTTGTCCTCCACAGTTGTGTGCGGAGGTCATAAGTGAAAATGAGAAAAACGAAATCGAGAAGATATGTGACAAGGAGGAGTTTGCCTTCGTGGATCCAGGCCTGCCAATACAGGCTTTCCTGCAGGCAGCAGGAAACTTGCTTGGGGGCCCGGACGTGGAGGATTGAAGTAACCAGGAACGGTGAAAGTTGTAAATTGTGATTATGTGATTTGTAATGAACAATGTTTTCGAAGGGTTATCGGTCGGCGGGCGCCGGTGCCGCTCCCATTTTTATTTCATCTTTTTTGTTATCACCCTCTTCTCATTAATGTCTGTGTCCAGCCCGCAGCTACTTTATGTTTGTCTGTCCTTGTTTGTCCCCTCTTTGTAAAGCCTTAATGGTCAATTCATATGAAATAAAGTAGCTTGCTTACCAATCACATGCCACTACGTGGCACCTTGGGCAAGTGTCTTCTACTATGGCCTCGGGCCAACCAAAGCCTTGTGAGGGGATTTGGTAGACAGAAACTGAAAGAAGCCCGTCGTATATATGTATGTGCATGTATATGTTTGTGTGTCTGTGTTTGTCTCTCCAACATCGCTTGACAACCGATGCTAGTGGGTTTACGTCCCCGTAACTTAGCGGTTCGGCAAAGACACCGATAGAATAAGTACTAGGCTTACAAAGAATAAGCCCTGGTGTCGATTTGCTCGACTAAAGGCGGTGCTCCAGCATGGCAGCAGTCAAATCACTGAAACAAGTAAAAGAATACAATGAGGTTATATTCTAATTAAATAATTGATAATTAGTTTTTTTGATTAGTGAATATTATTTTAATATGTACATATTTTAATACGTAAAGATAATAAAAATGAATATGAAATCAAAAAAGATCATAATGTTTTATGCTTAATATTTTTAGACAGGGTTTTTACCAAACTATTTGTCTTGAATTTTTTCATTTGCAAGCAAATAGTGTTATTTTTTTTCTTTTAACATGATAAACATATTTTGATTTCATGAAATGTTCACCTCTATTTCATCACTTAAATCTACACCACATTTTCTGTAGCTAATATTTTCTGATAAGCTTTTTCACTATAAGATTTTCTTATACAACTCTTTCATTTGAACACAATTATTGTAGTTTCTGTTAACAATGGCTGAAATATTTTGATTCTAAGTCAGTTTCGGGGATTACCATTTTTTCATTACTTAAACCACAGTATTTATGGTATAGCTAATATTTTTTTAACGAGATTTTCCACAAAAGATTCTTCTCAATGAGCACACTCTTTTAAACTCAATAAATACTTTTCTTTTCACATAATTGAGACATTTTGATTGAAATTGAATTTTTTTGCCTCACTCTTAAATTTTTGACCTCACATATTTTCACCTAACTTTTTTTAAAGAACCAAAGTTCAATTACTTTATCGCAAAATGTAGCTTAGAAGTGAACCGTTATTGCTAAAGAAAATGCATTGGATTTTTGTTGAGAACAAAATTAGTAAAGTCTAGAAGTGCTCATGAGTGACTAAAAGCTGATCATAATATTATATTCACCCATTACTGAGGGGAAATGATATTTATTTATATATGTATATATATATACTCACATACACAAGTGAGTTTGCACATGTATTTATCTACATATATCTATGTTTGTATGTGTGTATGTATGTCATTATCAGTTTTATTTCAAGATTTCTTGACAGTAGAGAAAAAGCCGGTTTCTAACCTAGATCCAAGGCTCATTCATTGGAACTTCAACAACATCAACAGGGTATTTTTGTATGTATGTACGCATACGTGCAGATTTGTATGTTTTGTTTTATGTATGTCTTCTCATGCATATACTTACATATCTAGATATGGTCATATTTAACTGATAAACTTCTAAAAGGTTTTACAGATTTTTACAGTTCCAGTGATGTATGTATGTATGTGTATGTATGTGTGTATTTATATATGTGTGTGTGTGTATGTTCGTATGTATGCATATATGCATATAAGTATGTATGCATGTATGTATATTATTATAAAAATATGCCTCCAATTCTACATCTCTTCAGTTCACATAACATTTGAAAATTATGAAGTTGTGAAACCATTTAAGTAAATAAAAAGATATCTTTTAAGAATTTCAAGCGCACTTTTAGCTTATCTTTTCTTTATATTTCTATTCACATGGAAATAAATTGTTTTTATGTTCACATTTACCATCAAAAAAACAAAAACGTCAGCAAAGTCTGATTCAAGTGGGATGACAAAAGCGTAGATATCCTATAAGAAGCAAAAGAGATTTCTAAAATTTCGATCGTAACTAAAACAAATTGACGATATATGGAACCATACCAAAAAATCAACAAGGGAATATGCATAATTCACTGAGTGAAAGCTAATCAAATAATATGTATGTGTAAGTGTGCGTGCGTGTGTGTATGTGTGTGTGTGTGTATGTGCATGTGTGTGCGTGTTCGTGCCCGCGTGTGTGTGTATGTGCATGTGTGTGTGCGTGCGTGCGCGTGTTTCACTGTATGCGCCTCAGCAGACTCCTGACTGCAATACTAGAGATGAGTAATAAATATTTTGCTGTGATCAATATCATATATTTAAAACCTAGGTTCATATCTCGACGGTGATAGCAACTTTACTCTTCATTCTTTCCAGTGTCTATCATATAAGTATTGAAATAATATCCATAAGTAAAAACCTAAGTTCTATAAAATGTTTCATGTACAAAACGAGTTATTTGTCATAATCAGAAAATATAAAGATAAAATACATGTAAATTTAATAATAAAAAATTCTTGAAAATATACTTACTGTCAAATAGGAGATGCCAGGAATAAAATATAAACATCAAATGCCTCATGATTGTGTAATATTCACAAATACTATGCTCTTTCCAAAAACCAGCTCAAGGTTTATCTCATTCATTTCTGACTCTTATTTATATAGTTAGTCTAATAATTACGTGGGCGACCCACCCTCTCAGTATCCACATCAATTCAATCTATTGCTTACCAACACTTGAAGAGAAAAAATTGTATTAATATACCAAATAATTATTTTCATTATATATAATTCACAACGAGTAATTTGTAAATTGCTACCTGACATTTAAGGTGAAATAACGAGGTATTTGCTTATTTATTTAATCCTTCTCATTAATTTTAATTGCTAAAGCTACAGAATCCATTCAATAAGAATTAGAACCAATCTCAATTGGTTACATTCTAGGAGAATACATAGTAAATTAGTAATAATCACTACAGATTAAAATTGATAATACAGTAATTTATTTTCTTCACCACTTTGTATAATTTTAGTTTCTGAAATAATTTTTCATCCATTTCTTTCATAAAAGTCTCTCCAATCTCAGAAATGTCTGGAAAAGTTTTTTAAAAATACTATAACTGAACCATCATAACCTTACAAAACATGTATTTTGTCTTAGTTTAGTTAACCCTCACTTTTAACATGGATTTTACATTTAAAGTTAATGATCCAAAAGATTAAGATTAATGGAGATTGGCATATCTCAGAGTATGGTTGCTTTCTCACTTTCTGTGACCTTTTCTGGTGTGTGCTTATACCATCATTTTTCTGTTGTTATTCAATAGTGTTGGCATAGATTCCAGTGTATATAAGTCCCAACTCTGTTGTGTCTGTGAATATACTCTTTCTTAGCCAGGACTGGGCAGCCAGAGACAATATGATTTATTGTTTCTTTTCCATTTTCACATTCTAGAATTATTTGTATTTCTTTTCATTACATGTTTTTGGTGATTTCTGGTGGGAAAGCTTTGATTTTGTGCTGCAATTAAAAATCCTCCAGTCTCTGCTTTGAGTCCTGAGCTTCTCAGCCATTGTTGGGATTTTGCTTTGTATATTTCTTTTCTGTTTATTTTAACCCAGTATTTGTCATGAAGGGGCTTTTCTTGCCATCGTCTTATCATGAACCGTTGCTGACTCAAGACTAAAACAACAGGTATTGTTTTAGCCTCGAAGTTCCGCATTTTGCCAATTTATATTTCAAGATCTTTATACTTGCTCAGTTTTTGGTAGGTCTTGACAGATATATTTATATCGATTGGGACAGTCATATCAATGAGCAGGCATGATTTTTGTCTGAAGTCCTTCAATATAATGTCTGGCCTATTCGCATCTATCTTTCTGTCAGTTTGAATGGCGAAGTTCCAGAGGAGTGAAATGTGACCATTTTCAAGCACTGGAGGTGGTTTGTGTTTTCACTAGTTTTTATCATGGGGCAGGTCCAGGCCTTTGCAAATTATCCAGTGAATATATTGAGCTGCTCTATCATGCCTACTGAGATACTCTGTAGGCGCAAGAAGACTGCACATGGAGACATGATCAATGGTTTCATTTTGTTGTTGACATAAACGACAGCTGCTTCTTCTTCTTCTTCTTCTTCTTCTTCTTCTTCTTCTTCTTCTTCTTCTTCTTCTTCTTCTTCTTCTCATTATTATTATTATTATTATTATTATTATTATTATTATTGTTATTGTTATTATTATTATTATTATCATTATTATTATTATTATTATTATTATTG
>NC_068991.1:51435639-51443767 GCF_001194135.2 Octopus bimaculoides
TATAACTGGGACAGCTAAAGTGTTAATACCTATTATCTTGTTTTTAGTATTGAGCTCTGTTTTTAGTATTGATCTAACTCGTCTATAGTACTCTTTCTTAAGATTTTCTTTCATTTGTGTGTGTTGTATCCTATCTAGTTCATTGACTCCTAAATATTTGTATGGCTGGCTTTCGTCTAGTTCTCTTATTTCATTTGCTTTATCTAGTGTGATGTTGCTACTCTTAACTAGTTTTCCTCTTTTCAGGGTTGCTTTGGCAAAATTTTCTAATCCGAATTTCATATCTATTTCCTTGGTAAATCCATGTACTGTCTGTAGTAGTGTTTCCAGCTCTTTATAATTTCTAGCATATAATTTTAGGTCATCCATATATAAAAGGTGGCTGACTATTTTGCCGTAACATTTGTATCTGCATCCAGTTCTATTTAGCAATTCTGTTAAAGGTGTGAGTGCCAGGCAGAACAGGAGTGGAGAGAGCGTGTCTCCCTGGAATATTCCTCTTCTAATGGGGATGGCTTTCGTTTTCACCAGTCCCTCTATTGTTTGGAACTATAGCACTGTCTGCCATTTATTCATAGAGTGCATTATGTATTTTATTATAATTGGTGCCACCTTGTTTATGGCTAGTGTTTCGAGGATCCACGTGTGGGGAACACTGTCGAAAGCCTTTCGGTAGTCGATCCAGGGCATACTGAGGCCTTTCTTCTTTCTGCGGCTGTCTTCAGTTATGACTTTATTGATCATTAATTCATTTTTATTATTATTATTATTATTATTATTATTATTATTATTATTATTATTATTATTATTATTTCATACACACACAACAGATTAGACTGTTGGCAAAGAAAAGTCCTTATCATCGGGCTACAACAAGTAACCTTACATACCAAGAACTCTCCTAAATATTGTAGCTGTTCGGCGGCGAGCTGGTAGAAACGTTAGCTGGGCGAGATGCTAAGCGCTAACTCGCCCGTCGCTACGCTCTGAGTTCAAATTCCACCGAGGTCGACTTTGACTTTCATCTTTTTTAGGTCGATAAATTAAGTAGCAGTGAAACACTGCGGATTGATGTAATCGATTAATACCCTCCCCCAAAATGGCTGCCTTTGTGGCAAAATCTGAAACCATTATCATCATTATCTTTATCATATTATTATTATTATCTATTCATTTATTTGATGAAAGAAGCAAATGTTCAATAGGCACGGGTTTTGTAGCTTCTTTGGCTTATATATATATATATATATATATATATATATGTATATGTATATATATATATCATCATCGTTTAACGTCTGAAGGAATCCGGGGTAGAGGTAGATCCAGGAAGACATGGGATGAAGTGGTCAAGCATGACCTTCAAACGTTGGGCCTCACAGAAGCGATGACGAAAGACCGAGACCGCTGGAGATATGCTGTGACTGCGAAGACCCCACAAATAAAGTGAGCTCACGGCTGTATCCTACATCAGTTTCATATAACCAGCCCCAGCTCATTCAAAAGTACCTTGGATCGTAGGGCGACCGCGCGCCTTTAGGCACACGTGTGTTTGCATATGTATTTACGTGCGAATACGTGTTTACATGTTCTCTGTGTGCATGCAGTCTGTGTATGAGTATGTGTGTGTGTGTGTGTGTGTTTATGTCTACGTGTATTTCTGTTGGCGTGTAGGTGTATGTACTATGAAGCAAGTGGGTAGGCCTGTTGTACTAGCGCCTTGTATATCTGCAGAGAGAACATCACCATTTTATCCTTACTAAATTGGACGACAAGATTCTGGCAGTCAGCAAAATCTGTTTTCACCTCTCTTAGTTTTCTACCCTTAATGATGACCATTGTTTTTCTTTAATTTCGTTCCTCTTTCTTCCCTTCTCTCTCTCTTTTTCTTCCTACTCTTCAAATTTAAACGACACACTCTTGCATGTTCTTGGGTCTAACTCTATGCTTATTGCTTATCGGTTTTCTTGGCATACATCTTCACATTTTTGTTTAATATTTTTTATTTTCTACTATTGGTTTCACTTTCCATTTCCACTCACAGCTGTGGTGGAGTTGACATGGGAACTCTGAGTGGCAGTATAGCATTCATTTCATTAAGATAATCTCAGCCAGATGATTAATTACATTCAGTGTTACTCGTCGCAAAACTATTACATCAAGAGGTTCAACTAGCTAAAAAAAAACATGCAGCGTGCGTTTTACCTGTTTCACTCTCTGAATTTTGATATATGTATGTATATATGTATGTGTGTATATATATATCCATATAAAGTAACAAACTGAGGAAAAAGAGGTCCTACAAAGGGGTGTTTTAAATATATGTGTGTGTGTGTGTGTGTGTGTGTG
Source organism: Octopus bimaculoides (assembly GCF_001194135.2). Lineage (NCBI taxonomy): Eukaryota > Metazoa > Mollusca > Cephalopoda > Octopoda > Octopodidae > Octopus > Octopus bimaculoides. Next base: position 51,437,989 of record NC_068991.1, read on the forward strand.
TGTGTGTGTGTGTGTGTGTGTGTGTGTGTGTGTGTGTGTGTGTGTGTACGTACGTACGTATGTATGTATGTATGTATGTATACACACGCACACATGCATTAGGGGAGTGAGAGTGAGTGAGAGTGAAAGAGATAGAGAAACAGAGAAAGAGAGGGAAAAACAGAGAGAGATTTGTAAAAGTCTGCAAACATTGCAAATGTAGTACATCAGTAAAATAAAAAAATAAAAGCTGATAATTCTGAAATTTGAAAGATGGTATTTTTTAATGAAATAATTAAGATTCAAATTATGTTTGTTTTTATTTCCCATTTGTATTTTCAGTAAATATTAAAAAAAGTAAAATTGCTGTCATCTGGAAATGCAAGCAATTATGAAATATCTATTGATTAAATTGTAAATTATTGGACATATTAATTATTCCTGAAACCATTAGTTAAACATCTGATAATATTTTAATGCCTAATCTCTGTAGCACACATCCTAAAGTAAGCCAAATTATCCATATCTCACTCTACAACAAAATATGGATCACAGCCATAAGTAACACGTATACTAACATTCTCTAAATTTTCAGTAGATTCTGGAGATAATTTGACAAAGAAATTATGTCCATCTGGCTTTCCCAAATTCAGTTCTGATGTGCCTTCAGCTAACAATGTAACTGGGTCTGAACCATCCCCCTCTGTTAGCATATTGCTCTTTGATACCTTAATATGAACTTCACCACACATACTAGTGGCAGTAATTGTAATATTCCCAGCCCAGCTTGGATAAACAAAATCAAAGACTGGGTTTGCTTTCTCTGACACTGTAATACCTGAGACTGTTTTGTTAAATGGCAATCCTCGAATATGTTTCTCTACATCACATGGTTTAATTCCCACAAGTTCATAGGTTTTAATAAAGGGGGTTAGATCTTGCCCAAGATCGTAGGCAACCTTCAACACATCACAAGCCCCAGAAGTGAAATCTGAATGAGGATGCCAATATATTTCATTGGCAATAAGGAAAACTCGGTAAGCTTCCTTGATATCCATTTTTAATTCGTGTACAATGTAGTAAAACATAAAATTATAAATCCCACTTCCATGATGAGGATCCATTTGTTTAGTGAAGTTATCCACATGACTTATAGATTTATTGTCCAAGGATGGGTCTGCCATAAATCTCAATGCTTCCTCATCTTTTATGATGTTGAATCCAACTAACCAGTCAGTTTTATCTATATAAGCTTCATTGACTTCTCCTGTCATATCAGAAAAAGCCTCATTCATAGATCCAGACTCATCAAAGTAAAGCAATTCAGAGTGTTGATATGTGAAGCCATGCGCAAGTTCATGCCCGACAATATCAGCATCTGTGAAAGGATAAAAGTTTGTATAGCCATCACCAAACGAGCAATATTTCCCATTCCAAAATGCGTTTTCATAATTTTCTCCAAAGTGAACACGCAATGTAGCTTGTTTGTTTAGTATTGAAGTATTATACCATTCCTGAAACATTTGAGATACCACACTGCCGTAATAGAAAACATCAAGTGCAGGAGATATATTTTCCTGTATCCGTGAGCTGCTGGAAAGAATCTTTTACCAGTGTTAGTTCTTTATATTAAGGGAAAAGGGAGGGGTGAACCAAATAATTTTCCTTAGTCTATTTTTAGGTTTCTTATTATTCTGATTAATACTAGAGTAGTTATGTATTATCTTTGATGGCATTTGATCGATTATTGTTGTTTTGATTATTATTAGAGGCATTATATATTAATTTATCTTTGAAGCCACTATTGGCTAGTGTCTTGTTATAATAGGGGGCAGGTTTGTCGAAAATTTCTTTAGAAGAGAAGGTAGACATTCTATTATTAATATTAGCTATCAGATTTTTAAATATTACAGGAGGGTGACAAGACTGTTTATGTATATATGCGAGTTTCTCATTAGGTTTATGGAAAGGTTTATACTATGAGAAATTTAGATCTAGGGGAACATCTAAATAATCAACTATAGAGAGATTGAAGAGATTAGTAGCTACTGTAATTTTAAGTCCTAATTGATTAAAGGTAGAAATAAGTTGCTTTCTAAATCTATCAAGGATGTGACCATCACACCCATGGGAAATAACCAAACCCGTCATCACGGTATAGGCCAACGTCATGAGATGGGCATTTATATCTCAATGTGTTTAATATAATAAACTCACAAGATCACAGACGTCAGCACTATCATATGACCCCTATAGATACATCAAATAGTTCGTCACTACGCAACTGTCTGACTCACGCTAATCCTCTACTGAACAATAGTGTCTTCCTCGCATGCCAGATAAAATATTGTCATAGCAAATTCAATTGCTTTATCAAGCAGCAATCTAGATATAGAGGGATAAAAGTCTATAATATCAATCTGGGTAAATTTAACCTCATTCTTATTCTTTATATTCTTAAACCAATCCATTACAGGAAAACTGTTACTCCATTGTTGAAGCCCAGTAATTTCCCTAATTCTATTATTAATGTATCTAAATTTTTTTTTTTTTTTAGCTACTAGCCCACTTTCAGATCTCACCGGATTTAACAATCTAGATGTAAGATTATCACAAAAATTAGACTTAAGGTCTTTTAAAGTAATTAACGCCTCGCTCTTAGTAAAGCGTTCTAATCTATCATCGATATTACTACGTTTAGTGAGGAGTTTAGCTTCATCATTGATATCATAGTATCTCTCTACGTTAGCTTTCTTACATTTAGAGGAAAAGGTGTCTTTTCGCAACTTATTGTATAAACCATTAGTAACTTCATAACTTAGAAATACAAAAATATGTTTTCAAGAATTGAAAAATACCGCCTTTTCCTGACTGACTTGATATCTTCCCACCCTTATCATTTAAGGTCTTAGGACAATAGCTCTTTTACTTTTTTCACTTTCAGCTGTTTACTTTCTGCGTTTTATATATGCTGCCTTCTTGGTAATTTCCCGTTTCTTCTATTATTCAATTTTTTTTTAGTTCGTTATGGTATGTGGTTTGTGCCTGAAGAATGCTTTTGATTTTTCTCAACATATGAAACATCAAATTTGAGCGAAATCCGTTGAAATTGGTAAACGTTCGGCTGAAAATGGGTTGCAGGCAATTTGATTGGGAAATCCCATAAGGAATCGGTTTATCGATTATTTCCACTCATCGATTGTTTTTTTTTTTTTTTTTTTTTGAGAACTTAAAGCATTCAAAGCTCCCATGAGTCCTAAGTAATGCTGGCATGAAGTTTGAGCAAAATGTGTCAAAATTGGTAAAAGTTATGGTTGAAAATGGGGTGTAGCCAATTTTAGTGGGAAATCATATAAGGAATCGGTTTATCAATTTTTTATCCTGATTGAATGGAAAACCCCAAATCGATGCCTGCCACCGATAGTGTTTGACTTTGGGATTTGTTGATGGACATAGCGAAGCATCGTCTCACCAGGAACTGCGATCTGCGGAAGTTAAACGGCATGTCTGACACCGAGGGATAAAGCTGCATCCTTGAAATGAAAACATTTTCACCCCTCCTGCACCCTGTAACAATGGTGGCCTCAATCAAGTTGGACGTCGGGGACTTGATTACTAAGCGGGTCCCTTTGCACTGTTTAGGCGGAAGCAAGTTTCTGATTAGCATAATTTGTCACCAAACCCTTAGCCTAAGAATGTGATGTGGAAGCCCTGCTGGCTCCAATGAGTTAAGAAACTCGATAGGGTAATTGACAATGTCTGGTGAGGGTCAGAGGTCCGGTCAATCGATTTGTAGATGCGCTCCTCACCCGGAATTGCGCTTATGAGTTGGTCGTTGATAGCACTGACAGCTACGTTTTGGGGGGCCAAGATGGTTCTTTCACTGAGCCAATTGATGTCTGCATAGTTACTTTCCAGATTGGGGAACACTGTTTCCAAAAGATCGGAAGGGTTGTCTACGGTGTTGCACAGTTCGGAGATGGATATGTCACCCCTATCATTCCTAGGGACCTTGCCTTCTCCAAGGGCTAAAATGTCTTCAGCAAATGCTGCAGACGTGCTATCACCAAGCAAGTGTGCACGCATGTTTGTGCTTTGACTTAAGGTCTTAACCTGGGGCCACAACGTAGATGACTTAAGGCATGCGCGCACTTCATCAGCCCGGCTCCCTTTAGGGATGACAGGAAGGGTTTGCCGGAAATCTCCTGAAAGCAATAGAGTTACATCACCCATAGAAGCTGTAGAATCCTTGATACCTTTCAGTGACCGGTCCAGCGGCTCAAAGGCACCCTTATTGGTCATTGTGCATTCGTCCCATACAATGAGATGGTACTGTCTAAGAACTTCTGCTTCCTCTGAATTTTTGCCAATATTGCAAGTAGGAACCTCGGCCCTCACCAAATCTAAAGGCAGCTTGAATGCCGAGTGCGCCGTCCTACCTCCCGGCAATAACGTAGCAGCGATTCCTGAGGAAGCAACGGCTAGCGCGATTTGTTTCTCGCGACGAATCTCAGCAAGAATTAATTGTGTTACAAAGGATTTGCCGGTACCTCCAGGAGCATCGAGGAAAAAAACGCTGCCCGCTTGTTTTTCAATGGCTCTGATGACAGTTTCGTACACCAGCCTCTGATCAGGGAGCAATTTCGGTTCATTTACTCTCAGGTACTCCGCAAGGCCATCAGCGTCATGCGACAACTCCAGAAGTAACTTTGATGGGAGTCTGTTAATGTCCTGTCGCAATGAGAATGGCAAACGGAATGTGTTCAGCGCCGCCCCACCCATTTTGAGTAGGGCATCCTCGATTTCAATCAGCGCATTATTGTAAATCAGGTCATTGTATCTAATGTTAGCATTAGGGCACTGTTGCTTTGCCAGTCATCATTTGCCTTGACCACCGAGAAAATAATATTACGTACAGAGAATTTCATAAACAGAAATGAATGGAGAAAAGGTTGGTGAATCTTTAGATTAACACTCGCACGATTTTCACTAAGAAAAAAAAAATCGGATTTTTTGCGTGAAATCAACTACTCTGGCCTCCTAATATGCTACAAAACCCTTTTTGTGGTTCGAAAAACGGGGTGTGGTGGAAGCTTTGGAAATTTTACCCATTTATATTGTGTAATTCATTGTTACCTACCTCTTTGTTTATGTGTTGTTAAATGGATTCTCAACAAAACACGTTTTTCCTCGGCGTAAAATAAAAACAAAACTCTTTCGCGCCCAAAGTAATGTGTATGTGTGAGTGAGGGGGGGGGAGAACGATGAACGATTTAAAATAAATAAATAAGTGATTTTAAAATAAATATATCTTAATTGTTGTGTGAGAAAGTATATATAATCTGATTATAAAATATAGTGTCTTTCAAAAATCTGAAGACTATATCTCGTGTTTAAGAAAAAAATAACATTTTACATTTTTATTTTTGGTGAACGCTATCACTTACTCTCTCTCCCTCGCACACACACACACACATACACACACACACACACACACACACATACACGCACATACACCAACACACCACTTCTCTCTCTCCCTCACACACACACACACACACACACACATTTTCACTTCGCTATGGCAAGAAGAGACTTAACTCATGTTAGCAAACTTCAAAATTGGTAAAAGTTATGATTGAAAATCGATTTTTACCGCTATCCGCAGGTGCCTCGGGGAAAATAATTTGCCGAAAATATAGCTAGGGTCGTGACGGATGTCCTCCTAAAATTGGAGCGATATGCGTGCTAATTTGTGGACGTGCATAAATTACATTCATGTACACACGCACGCACACAC
>NC_068991.1:51443809-51447849 GCF_001194135.2 Octopus bimaculoides
CACACACACACACACACACACACACACACGCACACACACACGCACATCTTGCCTTTTATAGATATACAGATTAGCAAAGGTGTCGTTTGGAACATGTTTAAAATAATGGCAAAGCTGAAATATATGAAAAGTAAAACCTAAGTTCTATAAAATGTTTCATGTAAAAAACGAGTTATTTGTCATAATCAGAAAATCTAAAGATAAAATACATGTAAATTTAACAATAAAAATTCTTCAAAATATACTTACTGCCAAATAGGAGATGCCAGGAATAAAATATAACCATCAAATGCCTCATGATTGTGTAATATTCACAAATACTATGCTCTTTTCAAAAACCAGCTCACGATTTAACTCATTCATTTCTGACTCTTATTTATATAGTCAGTTTAATCATTGCGTGGACACCTACCCTCTCAGTATCCACATCAATTCAGTCTATTGAAGAGAAGAAATTGTTGAATTAATATATCAAATAATTATTTTCATTATAAATAATTCACGAGTTTTTTCACTATTTTTAAATTGCTACTTGACATTTTAGGTGAAATAACGAGGTATTTGCTTATTTATTTAATCCTTCTCATTAATTTTAATTGCTAAAGCTACAGAATCCATTCAATAAGAATTAGAACCAATCTCAATTGGTTACATTCTAGGAGAATAAATAGTAAATTAGTAATAATCACTACAGACTAAAATTGATAATACAGTAATTCATTCTCTTCACCACTTTGTATAATTTTAGTTTCTGAAATAATTTTTCATCCATTACTTTCATAAAAGTCTCTCCAATCTCAGAAATGTCTGGAAAAGTTTTTAAAAAATACTATAACTGAACCATCATAATTCGCGAAACATGTATTTTGTCTTAGTTTAGTTAACCCCCACCGTTAACATGGATTTTACATTTAAAGTTAATGATCCAGAAGATTAAGATTAATGGAGATATCTATGCATCATTTACTTCAGCAGAGATTTTGCTAAGTGTGAATAATAAAATAATTAAAATTCTAATTTTAATGTTTTCATAGAAATGGAATTCATATTGTCATTTTCCTAACGTGACTTGCAGCTTCTCCCCCTCATTCATTGTGCTCTTTTCTTTATTCAATATTTTAACATTCTCAGGGTGGTGAGCTGGCAAAATCGTCAGCACGCCGAGCGAAATGCTTAGTAGTATTTCGTCTAACGGTATTTCATTCTAAGTTCAGTCACCTCTAGACTGAAACAACTGTAAGTCATTATCCCATTTTCTGCCACTATATGTTATTTTTTTAATTACTGATATGACATAGTATGTCACATGTGTTTGCATATTGTTAGTATTGTTCTTTAAGTAAACAAATAAACAAGTAAATTGATACAATACAATGTCTGCAAGTTGATGAATACCACTTATTCACCTCCATTTTCTTATTGCTATATAAATTAATGGTAAAATATCTTTTTACTCGCACCCATTTATTGAACTAGGTAATGCAATGAAAAAACACTAGTGTAATAATAATCGGGTATTCTTCCAGCAGTATATTGGATAGATATTATCCCTTAGTGGGTTGGATTAACCAACTACTGAGATTTGAAAAGGATTCTGCTTCAGTATGGTATGAGATCAATAGCAGATCAGTGAAATATTGAATGAGCAATACAAAAATATTTTCACAACTCCAATGGGGAACTTGCAAATTGTTTTTCCCAACGAGTTCTTCGGCACCACAGCTCTACACACAGAGATGGCAATTATTGATAACATTGAAATAGAGGTAATGTCAGCCATTGATGAAATGAGCTCAAACTCAACGACAGACACTGAAGAATTCCCGGCAGTTTTCCTGAAGAAATGCAAAGGGGCTTTTGCAAGACCACTACAGATTCTCTTCCAGAGCTTCCTCGTTACTGGAAGACATCTTCAAAGGTTAAAGGAGAGCAAAATATGGCCTATCCACAAGAAAGGTAGCAGGGCAAATGCTAAAAATTATAGACCTGTGTCTCACCTCCCATGGCAGCAAAGTCATGGAACGCGTTGTCAGGAGGATATTGATCGTGTTCTTTGTAGAGAATGACTCGCTCGCTGACACTCAGCATGATTTCTGCTCAGGAAGAAGCTACCTTACACAGTTTTTGAAGAATTATGACAGGGTTTTGAAGCAACTAATGAATCGCTCATCACTTGTTCGTTGACACTCAGCATAATTTCCGCTCAGGAAGAAGCTGCTTTATGCAGTTTTTGCAGAATTATTACAGGGTTTTGAAGCAAGTAATGAATCGCTCAAACGGGGATGTGATATATCTTGATTTGCAAAAGACCTTGATAAATTCGATCAGGGGTTGATATTTCACAAGCTACGGAAACTCGGAATAGTTGGAAAACTAGGAGAGTGATTACATGATTTAAATTACAGAAGCCAAGCAGTAGCAACCAATGGGGTCCTCTCCAAGGAGATAGTAATAGAAAGTGGAGTAATTCAGGGAACTGTCATAGGCCGTTACTATTTATAGTGTCTCTCTCGGACATGCTATCAATTATACTGACAGTCACCCTTACTAACTATGTTGACGACACAAAAGCAATACAAGTAGTCAAGGAAACTTCCAATGTTAACCTTCTACAGAAATACTTATTTACCATATATAAATAGGCTGAAGAATATAACATACAAGTTAATGCAAGTAAATTCCAAGCCCTCCGCTGTCAGCTAGCTATTACTCACACGCTGTAACAACAATATTTTGAACCAAAAGAAGCTGCAATCTCAGAGTCAAGTACAGTGCGTGATCTAGGGATTGATATGAGCGACGATACTTCGTTTCATGTACATAATATAGCTCTGATTTACTTTGGTATCAGAGTTATACTAACCTCCGAAATGGGACGTCACTGCACTGTTCCAAAAATCACAGGTATCCCGTCTAGAATGAGGAACATGTACTGCAATAGCTTGGAATTCAAGGGCCCACAGCTATTTAATGCCTTGCCAAGATGTCTGAAGGATTTTCATGGATTAGGGGTAGATGTTTTCAAGAAACAATTTGATTTCCTACTATCCAAGGTCTCAAGTGAACCTATATCACGGCAAGACACTCAAAAGAGAGCAGCAGTGTCGAACTCCCGCCTTCACCAAAAGTCAATCGCGTAAGAATGGCTACTAAAAAAAGATAATGACACTGGCGATGCTCCAGCATAGCCGCAATGTTTGGGTTGAAACATAATAACGGGTCCTTTATTGCAAATAGCTGTTACGTGGTAGCAGGGCGTGATAGAAATAGCAGCCAAATCTTTGGAGGTTAGATACGGTGAATGCACACGAAAACAACATGTGGAAAAAAATTACTTCACACCGAGGTTACGAACGGGTCTTTTACAAAACATTTACCATATTTTTAAAATAATTTTCACTTTAGAATATTTTTTATATATGCTAAAATAAAATTTTGCAATGGTTTTCACTTGAAAATAGTTTTTAAAAAGATTAAAATATTGTCTGTTTCAAAAAAGCTAAAATATAAATACTTACTGTACAAACTACTTAGATTTTTGAAATCACATTCACTTAAAAACATTTGTAAATGATTAAAATATTGTGTTTAACAAAAGCGAAAATAGAAACATTTACTGTAAAAAACAACTCGTATTTTTTCGTTCGCAAGTCATTAATACTTTTGCTTATCATAATCGAAAAGTTAGAGTTTCTTCTTTTTCAGGGTTAAGTTATTTTCGGGGTATTTTCCCATTATGCACTGTTTTGGGTATTTATACCCCCCAAAACCCCCAATATCTCTAGAACCACTTGTCCGATTTAGGTGAAACTTGTTTTATTCTGCTTGTACTCTGTTTTATTCTGTTTGTATTCAAATTTCAGAAGGATTTTAATACATAGTTTTTTTTCCCATTATGCGCCAGGCTGGCTGTGTAACATTGCAAGCAATCAAGATTGAAGTTCATTTTTAATATAACACACACATACACACACACACACGCACACGCACACGCACGCACGCACACACACACACACACACACACACACACACACACACAC
>NC_068991.1:51447977-51454100 GCF_001194135.2 Octopus bimaculoides
ATATATACACGTTTACTGTATACATGCATATATAGGTTTATGTGTTTATATATTAACTTGAATAATACATCTATTAACGGATAGAATATTTATTTTTTTATTGCCCACAGGGGGCTAAACATAGAGGGGCAAAGAAGGACAGACAAGGGCATTAAGTCGGTTAGATCGACCCCAGTGATTAACTGGTACTTATTTAATCGACCCCGATAGGATGAAAGGCAAAGTCAACCTCGACGGAATTTGAACTCAGAACGTACCGGCTGACGAAATACCGCTAGGCATTTCGCCCAGCGTGCTAATGTTTCTGTCAGATCGCCCAAATTTGAGTAAATACTAGCACATATGTAAACGATTAACACATATACATTGATATTTACTAGCATCCACTAGCAAGTCAATGAAAATTATATAATTATAATGGTTTAATTACTATTCATTAGTCATTGTGAATTTTCCTAATTCATTTATTTGTCTATTTATTTATTTACTTTATTTTATTACATAATTATTTTCCCATAAAAATATAACACTATTTTGAATATTCATATTATTCATATATATATTTATAAGTGAGATTACTGTATTTTATTTTATTTGATATTCATTTTACATACTAATTTTATTTTCGTTACCAAATTCTTACACACAATATATATGAAATAACATCTTAAACTTTAGATGTTAATTTGAATTCCTACAAGTAAGATGCAACCTTCGTTATTATTAAAACAAAAACCCCGAAGAGATTCTACCCCTTACAGCTTAAATTCTTAACGTTGGATCTAACCCAAATGCTCTGAATAATGCATTACCAAGGGACCAAAATCGAAACATATGTAAGTTTTTTGAGTTTTCTATTGTGTTTATAAAAAAATTATCTATATTTATATCTTAAGAACAAACTATGATGCAAATGAATTAACTATACGTCTTTGACTCTCCATTTTCTTACATTATTAATTTTACCCCTATACATATATATATATATATAGGAGGGGAGAATTTACGAAAAACAACAGACGAAGACAGGTGGTGTAAACAACAAATGGATGTATTAGTATAACGCTCGGAAATAGAGAAAGTCTTTAATGTTTCGAGCCTACGCTCTTCAACAGAAAGGAACACAGAAAGAAACAAGGAGAGAAAAAAAATATATGTGTAGTGGTCAGCGATCTATCATGGCATATATTTTTATGTATGTATGTATGTATGTATGTATTTATGTATGTATGTAAGTATGTATATGTACATGAATAAACACACATGTATGTGTGCGCGCATGGTTTAAGTGTGTGTGCATCAGTAGACCTCTGACAGAAAGACAAGGTTGTATAAAATATTTCATGTAGAAAATGAGTCATTTGTCATCATAAGAAAATATAAAGATGAAATGTATGTAACTTTAAGCAATAATAAATTCTTGAAAATGTACTTGCTGTCAAATAAGAGATGCCAGAAATAAGATATAACCCACAAACGCCTCATGATTGCGTAATTTTCACAAATATTATGTTCTTCCTAAAAACCAACTGGAGGTTTAAACTGATCCTTTCTTGCCTTTATCATGATTAAGGGGGCCACCCAGACTCTCAGAACCCACGTCAATTCAGGATAAAGTTTGCAATCAGATGGGGACACCAACTAATTGCTTTTGTTACATATATATTGATAATAGATTATTAATTCTGAATTGGTACTTGACATTTAAGAGGAAATAACGAGGTAATTTAATTCTCATTAATTCTTATTGCTAAAGCTACAGAATCCGTTCAATAAAAATTAGAAGCAATCTTTATAGGTTACATTCAGGGAAACTAAATACTATAATAGTAATAATCAGCATAGATTAAAATTTAAAATAATTTATATTCTTTTCTACACCGTATTATTTTAGTTTCTGAAATAGTTTTCAGCCATTCCTCCCATAAATTTCTCTCCAACAAAAAAAACAAAAACTATCCATTTGATCAACCATAAGCAGATACAGCATATTTCTTTGCTTAAACTAATTACAATGAGCCAGGGCAGTTTTTAAAATTTATTACATTTTAGGTCATTGTCAATAGGCAAGTATTTCTTCTACTAAATTACTATAACATAAAATACTATAACCAAAATATTATAACTTGCTAGAAATGTATTATAACTTAATTTAGTTAACCCTTACCTCTAACGTGGTTTCTGTATTCAAAGTTATTCAATGATTTTAAATAATAGTTTGGAATTCGCACAAAAGAGTAACAATGCTTCTCCTTTATTTGAGAGGTATTTAATAAAGATAAACCCACAAATTAACTATATTTCAAACAGTAACCATCTCTGGGCTGATTTAATATTCCAGTAAAAAAACTTTGGATGTAAATGTAAACTTAATACTAGGGATCAAGAAAATTAATGTTAATGGAGACTTCTATGCATCATTTACTTCAGCAAAGATTTTGTGAAGTCTAGAATGAATAATAAAATGTTCCAGATTATAATTTTAATGTATTTTCATAAATATGGGGGTTTTTATGGCCATTTTTCTAACATGAATTAGAGCAACTCCCTTTCGTTCATTGTGCTATTAATTCTTGTTTCTATATTTTAACATTGTTAACTCTTTTCTCAATTATTGTTACCTTTAAAAAATCCCAAATATGATTTCAGTCTTGAAAACAACGCAGATGCAGGTGAGAACATACTCACCATTAAGTAAATAATTTTGAAATTTATAATCTTTCTTTTGGGTCTATCTTAACAACATGTCTATATGATTAAACTAATGCAAACTGCATGAGAATTCAAGACTCTTTAACCATAAAACACCTGCGTGAACTAGGAAATGTGTCTAAAGTATGCCAGTGGGTCCTTTACTATTGGAAAGAGAGGAGGGTCAGTCCACCAGTAGATTAGTGATTGGAGTATGTCAGGTAAAGATTAAGTTGGAAAATATGGACAGGGGACCACCTACACGTGGCCCAGTGACTGGAATATGTCTATGATTGATTGATTGAACTGGAAGATAGAGAGAGATGACAACCTACATATAGAACAGTTACTGTTGTATGTTTGTTAGTGATTGAATAAGAAAAATCAAGTGAGAAGGCAGGTTACATAGGGGTGCATGTCTGTTAGCGACTGCATAGGAAGTGAGAGAGAGGAAATGCTTCACCAATGCATGTCTGTTGTATTTCTGATAACACTGGTCAGCAATTTTTTGAAAAGTTGTGTGTTTCTTAAATGAGATAGCTAATTCCTACGTATTTTCATGTCCTGAATCCAAATATCACCTTGAAAGATGCATATTAGCTACAGGCTTAGAGGTACATGACATGTAATATTTGATTATTTTATTGCAACGTACAATATGTGTCATTATGTTTAAAGCGCTAGTCCGTATCTACTCTCTGCCTTTTTGCTTGACGCTTACAGAGGGCTGAAGAATAATCTCTTGCCAATGTCCAGCGAGCAGCGGTTTGCTCCATTTGCCCCGGTAACACTTGTCCGTAGGTGAAATATCTTGGTGAAACCCTTACTTTGATACTTAGCTTAGGCCAGTATTGGCTCAGGCCATATCTATCTTAATAGCACCGCCTTGACCATATTCGTCACTAATTGTTCCACAGTTCGCTGGAAAAAAAGTCTAAATGTGAGTCCAAAACGTGGATTTAACTTGGCATGTTACATCCCATGTTCTTGTACGCCTTGATGAGGTTTTCCATCAATGCTTCATACTTCCCTTCCCTTCTGCTTCCGAGAAATCCCTTCACAACTAACTTGAATACTTCCCAAGCATGTTTCTCCTCCCCACGATGGGCTGATTCAAAGTTACTATCTTTAAGAAGCTATCGAATCTGAGGACCAACGAAGGCTCCCTCTTTTTTCTTAACGTCGCTCAGTAGTGGGGCGGGGTGAAATTTTAATGTTAAATAGCTGAATCCCTGACCGGATTTGTCCATAGCTTTTACAAAGTTTTTCATGATCCTCAGTTTTATGTGTAGTGGTGGTAGCAAAATTTTGTTTGGTTCAGTGAGAGATGGATGTTGAACATTTTTCATCTCAGGCTTCAATGATTGATGAGGTGGCCAGTCTCTCCTGATACAGTGGGAACCTCTTGCATGGCTGTCTCATTCATACAGAAAGCAGCAGTACTTGGTGTATCCGCCCTGCAAGCCCATCACAAAAGCAACAGCCCTTAATTCATCATAGAGCTGCCATTGATATTCACTATATTTTATGCATTGCAGCATAAGCTTTATATTATCATAAGTTTCTTTCATACGTGATGCATAGCCCACAGGAACTGAAGGTTCACTATTGCCATTATGCAACACGACACCGTTCAGGCAAGTTTTTCATGAATCTATGAACAGCCTTCAGTCACTGGGTTCGTATTCAATATCAAGTGCTTCCATCAGACCATTAATATTGTTACATCTGAGTTCCTGGAAGCAAATCTTGCGGACCTGTCCAGGATGAGCGAGAGACTGAGCCCGACGCTCTTCCTCATGAGGAATTGCTTTGCTCTGACTCGGCTGCCTTTTCTGGCAGAGCAGTGAGCCATCATACCACGTCAGAGATTGTCATGGTGACTTTGATAACACCATCCAGCGCTGTACCGAACTGATCTGCAATGTCAGTTTTGAAAACATCGGCTGGCAACAGAACAAACTGCCAATTAGATTCTGCAGCCTTGGTCTCCGAGTTGCAGTGGTAATGGCTCTGCCGGTATATTTCTCCTCGGTCTCCTCCAGTTGCACCCTTCTTGGTGAAATTCTCCATGGGATAGCCGAACCTGATGTGGATCAGGTACCGGAGTCAGCCCTTGCCGATTGTACCACTGATTGCTTGTAGTCCCCCAGGATATGGATGCCCATCGCAATTGGGATGACATCAAATGCAAGACATCACTTGACCAGCACCGCCTTGCCTGCCTCCGTTCTGCCTTGCAGCCAAATAGTGGCACATGGCTCAATCCGGTGCCCTCCTCATCTATTAGTACCTTTCTAGATGATGAGTGCACCCGTATCGGGGTGGCCCAATGCCTCGGTCACCGCATTTGCGAGCCGCACAGTTGACGCTGCTGAGCGACGGTAGATAAATTTTGGCCTGTACCCTTTATCCTGCAGTCTTTATCCTGCAGTCTTTATCCTGATTCCCTCATCACGCCACCCTGAATGACATAATCAGAAAGTGCTTTGATGCGGCTGGTTTCCTGTCTCAACTTGAGGTTGCAGGTCTCGACCGCGAGTACGGTAAGCACCCCGACGAGATAATCCCCTTCTCATCCGAGGCAGGCAGATCCTAGTTCGTGACTCGACGTGCAGCAACACGTTCTCCGGCTCCAACCTCGCCGCTCATAACGCAGAGGAGAGAAAAATCAATAAATACTACTGATTTTGGCCGCAACAAATAGGGATAGCAGTGACCCGTCGGGGAAATGAGCCTCGCGACGTGGTGGGTCTACTGGAGAGCTTGCCGTTTGCTATTCTCGCGGTAATGCCATTGCGGTCGAAACAACAGAGTGCAGCTGAATAACCCTTTTGTTCTGGGATATATAGCTCATTGCCTCTCCTCCTCCGTCTTCTGTTCCTTTGCCACACTTTTTTCGTACATTTTTTCTTTGTTTTTTTTCTTTCACCTTTTATAGTTTATATAAGTACTTAAACTATAACTAAATTATTATAACATGGAAAGTCACGAAGATCAGGATCAGGAGATCAGCTATTTGTATGTAATTGTTGCTTGTACAGATGAGACAGTTCAGCTAGCAAAAGACCATTATTGCCTGCCTCTAGGGTGAGACTAGGGTGTCGTTGCCGAGCCTCGGAGGTGTACCGCGAACTGGTCAGCCAAGCAGCGTCCCGTTTGATCGATGTACAGAGAAAGACAGAAAGAGCAGGAGGTGCAGTAAATGATGTTGCTAAAAGTGCATATAAAGGAGTCAGGGATATGATAAGGAAGATCATGGGTGCCTGTAAGGATGGTGGTGTTGGAAAGGTAGGGGCAAGTGCGGCAGCGTGAGCGAGAGCAGGGGAACGAGCCAGTTTGGGAGGTGGGGTTAGGGAAGAAAGTGTGGACCAGGCGGTCACATAGGCTATGGGCTCATTTGAAAGAGGGGAGGGGTAGGTTGGGGAAGAT
>NC_068991.1:51455136-51459293 GCF_001194135.2 Octopus bimaculoides
TATATATATATATATATATATATATATATATATGTATTATATATGTATTAAAAAAAGCAAAAATTAAAAAAAAAACAATGATAAAAGCAAAAGGCTAAATGGACGTGTATGTGTAAAAGAATTCAGTACTCAGTATTTTGGCTACAATGGTTAAAGGTTAAAAGCTCAATTGTTTTTGATATTGATTTGGCTGAGGTCTTTGTATTTATGTGTATGGTTGTACATCTATGTATTTTATTTTGTGGGGCATTGTATACATACACGCGTGCGCCTGTATGTGTGTGTGTGTTTGTAGTGAGAGAGAGAAAGAGGGGAGGGGTGAGATAAAATTTCTTGTCTCTTGTTCAAAAGAGAAAATCTCATTGCAATGGCACTCATTCAGGTTTTGAACACACACACACACACACACACACGGGGCTATAGTAGGAGACATTTGGTATCATACACTGGTGCTAAATCCAGAAACATATAGCTAAGGAACGAAGTTCCTGCCACGCAGACAGGACTGTGTCTTACAACAGAGGTTATAGAAAAAAATCGGTAAGTATATAACCAGCTTCCGAAAAATTAGAATTAATAATTGTTATTAATTTGCATTTCATGTATATCTCTTTTAGCGTAACAACATACAACAAATAAAAATTTCTTTGGGATCTTGTTAAATTTCTTTCCGATTTTTGCCAGAATATTTTTAAAAGGTGCAGTTGAGATGTAGATAAAATTTATAGTTTTACAACACCCAACTCTATTTCAGTGAGAAATAATGTTTTTTCCTCGTTTCTTTTGCTCTCAACTAATCTCATCTCCTAATATACCACAATGATTTTTTTCCAACCAAATCGGAGTGGAGTGGACCTTTGGAATCCTCTTCTCACTTATATTTTTTCGTCGTTTTTTTTACGTGTGCTATCAACTAATCTTGACTTCTAGTATACCACAAAGGACTATTTTCCCCTTTGCGGTGTATTAGGAGATCAGAATAGGGACTATTTTTATGGCTAATAACTGCTATTTTTAGCATAGTAAACAACTATGTTAAGGACCACCTGCCTTTAAATTTATTTAAAAGTGGGAGAAAAATGTTTTACACAACAAATTCCGATATAATCGTAATCTACACCATCTGAGTCATATATGTCCCGTTTTCATGGTCAAAGATTTTTCTAACAACACTATTGTCTGTTGTGGTGCCAGTGGATGAAAAAAATTAGGCTAAAAAAGTAACAGGGCTCTAAAACCATTTTCGTGACTACACAAGCCTCCTTGAGTTGAAAAAATGCGTTTTTGTTTTTTTAATTAAAATTAGTCATGTTATTGTGCACGTATAGTATCGAATCGAAAGGTATTTGTTTAATATTTGTTTCATAAGTCTCATGTGGATCTAAATTATGCTATAAAATTATGGTGCAAGTACATAATTGTTTTTAGTGATTTTATGACAAGCACAATGAAAAATGGTTGACAAAATATATTTTATCGTAATCAGCAACAACCTTGCAAGATATATTTTTTGATATACTTTTAAAATATATAATACAAGTTGTACTATAAAAAGAGCCTTCAGTACATACCTACTGAGCTGATTTTTAACAGGAAATATGACTAGATGTTCATTGTTCACTTAGCACTTAAGCAATGGAAACCTTGCTGAAATAACTGAAATTCATTTAACTGCCATTCCAAACCATCGAGGAGACTGCTGTTCAAGCTCGTTATCCTTTTGTTCATGTGAAGTGTTCCTCGGTATTTAGCTGAATTACTTGTCTGCTTTTTTGTGTCTCCCAACAACTTTGATATATCTTGACCCTTTTCCGTCAATCATACATTTTCTGAGATCCCTTTGATCTAGTATGCTAGTCTTTCTCGGTACTTTCCTTGTCTTTTTTTTTTTGTGATGTCTTCTACGTCTTTGGGCATTATATCAAAAAGATCAGGTCATTATGTCAGAAGGGTATTATGTCAAAAGAGCAGCTTTTCGGTGAAGTTCTCTCGTTCCTCCTGTTCTTCTAATCATTTTCTACATTTCAGAGTCACCAGTAAATCTAAAACTGTCTGCAGTAAATCTAAAACTTTCTCCTTCACATGATTTATTCGAAAATACTGATTTAAAGATTTAAAAATGATTTTGTAATACATTCCTATAATATGAATTTGTTAAAGGAGAGAATTTAGGAATTTCAAAACAACAGTATTCTAAGATTCAAATTATGTTTATTTATATTTTTCATTTGTGTTTTCAATTAAACATTCGCATAAATGTAAGATTAAATCTATCTGAAAATGTAAGCAATTATGAAATATTTATTGATTAAATTGTAAGTTATTGGACATATTTATTATTGAAACCAGTAAACAAATGTCTGATTAAATTTTTAATACCTTAATCCTCACCACACATATCCCGATACATCAACTCTTCAATATATGTCTCGGAAACAAAATGAGGATTACACCAATAAGTAACACGTAAGCTAACATTTTCCAAATTTTCTCTAGATTCCGGAGACAACATGACGAAAAATTTATTTCCTTCCAGCTTTCCCAAATTCAGTTTTGATGTGCCTTCAGCTAACAATGTAACTGGATCAGAACCATTTCCCTCTGTTAGCATATTGCT
This sequence comes from Octopus bimaculoides, assembly GCF_001194135.2. Classification (NCBI taxonomy): domain Eukaryota; kingdom Metazoa; phylum Mollusca; class Cephalopoda; order Octopoda; family Octopodidae; genus Octopus; species Octopus bimaculoides. The sequence continues at coordinate 51,457,754 of NC_068991.1, forward strand.
CTTTGATACCTTAATATGAACTTTGCCATACATACTAGTGGCTGTAATCATAATATTCCAAGCCCATTTTGGATAAGCAAAATCAAAGACTGGGTTTTCGTTAACTGACACTCTAATACCAGAGGCTGTTCTGTTCAATGTCAATCTTCGAATATGTTTCTCTACATCACATGGTTTAATTCCCACACGTTCAAAGGCTTTAATAAAAGGGCTTAGATCTTTCCCAAGATCATAGGCAACTTTCAGCATATCACAAGCCCCAGAAGTGAAATCTGAATGAGGATGCCAATATATTTCGTTGGCGATGAGGAAAACTCGGTAAGCTTCTTTGATATCCATTTTTAATTCGTGCACAATGTAGTAAAACATAAAATTATAAATCCCACTTCCATGATGAGGATTCATGTTTTGAGTGAAGTTATCTACATGACTTATAGATTTATTGTCCAAGGATGGGTCTGCCATAAATCTGTATGATTTCTTATCTTTCACAATATAGAAGCCAATTAGCCAGTCATTTTTATCTATGTAAGCTTCAGTGACTTCCCCTGTTATATCAGAAAAAGCTTCATTCATAGATCCAGACTGGTTAAAGTAAATCAATCCAGAGTGTTGTTCTGTGAAACCATGGGCAAATTCATGTGCAACAACATCAGCGTCTGTTGAAGGATAAAAGCGTGTATGGCCATCACCAAATGTACAATATTTCCCATTCCAGTATGAACCTTCATAATTTTCCCCGTAATGAACACGCAATATAGCTTGTTTGTTTAGTATTGAAATATTATACCATTCTTGAAACATCTGAGATACCATACTACCATAATAGACAGCATCAAGTGCAGGAGATATGGCTCCATTGGCACTATCATTAAAACCAGCGTCACAAACATAATAAATAGGGTCTGTATTATTAGAGACTTCCCCATAACTGTTTTGCATGTCCATAACCTTCACATAATTGTTTTCAAGGAAACACATTTTACCAACTTGAGTTACAAAAGCTTTGTGATTTTTCTCACTAAATTTGTATATTCCTGATTTTTCATTGCCACCGGAACCAGTCAGTACTCTGGAAATGGTATTTAAATTGTTATATTTCAACAGTATTTCTCCAGTGTTACCATCAATAACAAAGGTAGGCCGTTTGATAACTTTCTTATTTTCTATTCGATAATTAATATAGTATGCTAATCGAGGTTTGTTCTTTTCATCCATGAAAATTATAATTTTGCATTCTGGCTGGATACTATTTGCATAAATCTCGTCTCCCTCTGCTTTAAAAGCAATATCAAAGACATCTGATTTTGAAAGTTTTGGTTTTACATTTGTAATTTCATCTTCAATTCCTTGAATAAATGTTCCTGTTGCATCACCAGTCAAATGTCCATCTTTATCTTCTGTAACAGTTAATGAAGCATCAAAAACAGGAACACCTAAGAACTTCTCTTGTAAGCGTAAAACTTCTGTGCCTTCAGCTGTTTTGATACGGTTTGACTCTTCAACTTCTTCATACTCTTTCAAACCAAGAAGATCTCTG
>NC_068991.1:51460401-51462073 GCF_001194135.2 Octopus bimaculoides
TATATATATATATGTATATATGTATATATATATATATATACATATATATTAGTGTGTATTAGTTTGACGCTCGGGAAAATGAAAAAGTCTTTTCGAGCCTACGCTCTTCAACAGAAAGGACTAAGAGAAAATAAACAGAGAGAGAATGAAAAAAAAACTGTACATGTATGTTATATATGTAATTATATATTATACATATGTAACTTTTACATATATTTTATATATGTAATATCTATGTATTTTATACATGTCGTCATATATTTTATATATGTAATTTGTACACACGGTGGTGCACCAGCATGACCGCAGCCACTTGGCTGAAACACATAAATAAATAAATAAAATGCTTATAACATAATGGATAAATAAAGTTTTAAAAATGTGTCAATAAATCTCCCTAAATGTATAATGTGACAGCATTACTTAACGTAATTGCGTTAGGGGCCAAATTATTTGTTATTATACTGGACGAGTAATAAGTTTTTTTTTATTCAAACTGAAATTTTATTGCTTGAAGCAAGATGGGTTTTTGTTTTTATACTGAATCATTTGTAATTTTTTTATATTATGACTGTAGGCTTGTAATTTTAAAATAATATATTAATGTGGATATCTGAAATTTTTTTAGTGGATTAATCTGTAATATTCGTATTATGTACCAATGAAGATATTTGTCTTGAGTGTAAAATATATTACTATATTCGTAGTTAAATTTAAATTATAAGTTCTAAGTACGCTATCTTCATTATATTAAATGATTATACATTTATAAATATACAAATAGAATTTATTAATTAATGGTGATAACAACAACAACAACAATAATAATAATAAATGAATAATTTTATATTATGCCATATGGTGATCAAAAACTTTTCTATTGCAAGTACGAATTCCCATCTATTTTTCTGTAAGTAATTAATTTATAGATATATAAACTTAGATTTACAGAGATGTTTATCCGCCAATAAACTAAGTAATTTAGTATGTTGTACAAAGGAATAATGTTTATATAAATACAAATAAATAAATTTTAAAAATTATTATTTATAATTATATATTTTTAAATAATTATGCATATTTGTATTTATTTAGCTTAATATATTTCATCAAGTGATGTTCTTTCGAGCTTCTATACATATAATAATTTATAGAGCAATATAACTATTGCCTTACTCTAATTTCGTTCCTTCCAAAAAAACTTAGTAAAATTTTTTTTTTTTTATTTATAGCTTATTTTCTCTTTCTTTAAGAAATGATATAGTTTATAATTATCGTAGCTCTATATTTTTGTTTACTTTATTTACGGAGATTTTTCTTCTGGTAAACTAAGTAAACTGGTATCTTTACTTGTTATCAGGTCATCCCATAAGTTCTGTCCAAATTTTGAATAAAGAAAACAAGTGATGAAATATTATATTTGATTGAAATTTAATCATCAATGTACTTTCCCTGATTATCTATGACTTCCTTCCATCTATTTACAAGCTTTATAATCCCATCAATGTGAAACTCTTTTGGTTTCAAAGCGAAGAACTCTGAAATGCCAGTTTCGACTTCCTCCTGGCTTGCGAAAGTTATGTCCCCCAAATGATTCTGTAAACTACAAAACAAATGGTAATCTGAAGGAGCAAGGTCAGGAGAATAAGGTGGATGAAGAATTTTTTCACAT
>NC_068991.1:51462177-51472371 GCF_001194135.2 Octopus bimaculoides
TCTTTGCCGTATGGGGTCGCGCATTGTCCTGATGAAACATCACTCCTTTTCGATTCACTAAAGCGGGTCTTTTTCTCTTCAAAGCTTGGTTCAAACACTCTAATTGCTGACAGTAGACTTGAGCATTGATTGTTGCATTAGGTGGTAACAATTCAAAGTGAATTACTCCTTTGCAATCCCACCAGATAGAGAGAAGAACCTTTTTCCCATGAAGTTCCCTTCTCGGTTGTGGTTGAGCGTTTTCTCTTTTACCAAGCCACTGTTTACGACGTTTAACATTTCGATAGAAGATCCGGTTTTCGTCACCAGTTACAAGTCTATCCAAAAAGGGTAAAATGAGTTCGCGAGAATGGAGAGAAGAGCAGATGTCAACTCGGGATTTGCGCTTGCTTTCGGACAATTTATGAGGCACCCATTTTCCAGGGTTTAGGAACCTTACGAAGTTGTTGAAGATGACGATGAACAGTTGTATGGTTTGAACAAAGCTTTATTGCCAATTCTTCAACTGATAGTGCAGGATTTTCTTCAAGTAATGCCTCAAGGAGCTTATCATCAAACTCAACTGGACATGCTGTTCGATCTTCATCTTCAAGGCTGAAATCTCCACTTCTGAATTTTGCAAACCATCTTCTGCAAGCTCTTTCATTCAAGCATTCTTTCCCATTAAACTGAGTGTATGTTTCGAGTCGCTTCAGCTGCAGAGTTTCCTTTTTCTGTTTTTGTACTCATAAAGCATTATGTGCCTTAAATGCTCTTTGGATACTTCCATGTTAGAAAGGGTTTTAATCAAAGAAATTTTAATTCTGTTATTCTGTAAAATAATATATAATTAGTTTAAATGTACACAAATGCATAAAAATAACTTTTAATTCCATTAGACATTCTAAAATATTATTAAATTTCATTCAATTTTAAAAAGGTAAAATCGGACAGAACTTATGAGATGACCTGATAGTTACAGTTGTGGCGAGTGGTAGTGTCTCCAGTATGGAAAGCTATGCCAGGGCCGCTACGGCGAAGAAGCCAGTGCCGCTGGAAACTAAGTTGATCGAGCTGGATAGGGAGGAGGTGAGCAGAAGCAGGAATTTGATAGAGGTAGAGGGAGACTCATATAAATTGTTCCCCACTCCTGCCAAAAGAGACCAAGGAAGATAAAATACTGAGGACTGTTGTGCGTCGTACACAGGCTATCGAGACCAGTAAAATTCAAATGGTAATGGAAGAAGAAATCGAGGAGTGCCTGGGTGAAATTATAGATGAAGCCACGTACATCCGCAGAGGAAGAAAGTTCGATACGGTGGGGGTGAGGTTTGCCACCAGAGAAGAGGCAACCAACTGGTGGGGATTTGGATTCGAAACGTAGCTTTTTGTCACATTCGAGGACATAGAAAGAATTCCCTACCAGATAGAAGTGGAGGACGAGAGTACATTAAATGTCGTAGTTGAGGGAAGAAAGCCAAACTGTCACATATGCGGGGAGAGAGGCCATATGAAGACCAAATTCCCCCTATGAGTTTACACAGCCGGAACGAGAGAAAACGCAAACAGAGGAAGAAAACATTGCAGACCACACTGAGGAATCTAAAGAGAGACAGAGGTATAAAACAGAGGAAACAAAAGAGAAGAACAATAACGGGTCTTCTAGCCCTAAAAAGCGGAAGAAATATAAGTCAAAGGATCGGTCAACAGAGAACAAAAAAGAGACAGGAAAGCCAGAAACTAATAATGTACAAGAAAAGGAGAGAATGGATAAAGATGTTAAATATAAGGGAATAACAAGAGTGAAGATGCCGGAAGCCTGTGCTGAGAAATGCATTTTGATACGCGAGGAAAATTACTGGGAGTACATAAAAGAATTTGATGAGAATGTAACAGCGAAACGGGTTTAGTTGGTGGAGACCCCCCCCCCCTAGAACTGATTATTTACAGTTGATAAAGACGGAAGTAACAGTGATTAATGGGAGAAAAATAACGCGAATATTTCAATTTTTGGAGTTGCAAAACTGTTAAAATGTATGCATGGAGTTTAAGTAAAAGTGAAAAACTGGATAAATGTAACCACCCGACTTCGGGTGTCGAGTGGACATTGCGCCTCATTTTTTCATCCTTGCATATTGTCATTTTATTTTAATTTTTCTTCTACTATCATCATTCGCTTTTTGTAATTTTTAGTTCCCCGATTTTATGTTTGTTGCGTTTTGTACTAAAGAGGCTTTTATACATAGAGAGGAATTTATATAAATTCATTACTGTATATAAGTCGAAACAAATTGTTGGCTTTATTTGTGTTTTTTGAAGATTTGTTATGTTATATTATATTACATTATATTATAATGTAAATAAATTTTAGCTTGTCAATTGTTTTTCTCTATTTCATTTAATATTTGTTTATTATAATTATACCCTTTTATCTGTGGTATTCACCTATTGTACCAGTGAATTGTAGGTTTACATCCCTTTGAAGGAAATGTTTTTTTCCTTCGTTTGATTTATATATACGCACACTCACACACAAACACACACGCACGTAGGCTCATTACTACACATTTTCTGCTGGTTTTCTGATCAGATTCATATAATTTCTGTGAATTACATCATTGCAGAAATTTCAACTCAGAATGAAATCAAAATATTACACCAATTGGTTGTGAATCTCATTGTTCCTGTTGTCTCCTTAACACTCATTCACCTAGCATGGAAGCGGGCACAACATATACATCTCAGATTTCAAAGGAACTCAAATAGACAAGAGTGGATAATCCTTTGCACAGGTGAAAAGTCAGGTGATTGATATTTGCACCACTATTCTTATAGTATAACAGCAAGACATAATCCTTAACAACCAGTGGCTGGTACCCATTAACCTTTTTCCTTTTACAGCAAGCCTACTTAATCAGTTGAAAGATAATGACGTAGCCCACCAGGAATGCAGAGGACCGAACTGACAAAGCAGATGAAGGGGACAAGTTGTTAACAACAGAGAGAGAGAGAGAGAGAAAGAGAGAGAGAGAGAGAGAGAGAGAGAGAAAGAGAGAGAGAGAGAGAGAAAGAGTGGGCGCGAAATGTAGTGTCGATACAGTAATCTGAGAAGTAATTGTATAGCTATATAACTGGGTCTATGAAATAGGAAAAACATTTGTGATTCACCATAATCAATGGATAAGTTACAATAGTTAACTCACTCATGTGCTGATGGGTCTTAACTAAGGAAGCAACGTGTTGATAGATCTCATCACAAAGGAGAAATAGTTGAGGATGATTACAAGTTCGGTTAGATAGAAAATAGCAGAGATGCTACAATAATCCATAAATCAAATTTTCTAGAAAATATTTTATGTGGGAAATGAGTCATTTGTCATCATAAGGAAATGCAAAATTAAATTACACGTAAATTTAAACAATGAAAAATTCTTGAAAATATACTTACTGCCAAATAGGAGATGCCAGGAATAAAACATAACCAACAAATGCATCATGATTGCAGAATATTCCCAAAATTTATGCTCTGTCCAAAAACTATCTCAAGGTTTGACTCTTTCGTTTCTGACTCCTATTTATATTGTCAGCACAATTATTACATGGGTCAACCACCCTCTCAACACCCGCGTCAATTTAGGGTAGAGCTTAGCAACAACCGGGGAGAAGTATTAACACACCAAATAATTGCTTTCATTACATAAATTAATAGGTTATTTTACACCCCATCATTTCTAAATTGATCCCTGACATTTAAGGTGAATAAACGAATATTTGTTTATTTCATTATTCTTTCTAGTAAATTCTTATTGTTAAAACTACATAATCCATTCAATAAAAATTAGAACCAATCTTAATAGGTTTTATTCTGGATAGCTAAATACTATAATAGTAATAATTAGCATAGTTTAAAATTACGCAATTCTGCATTTTGAAATGAACTAAATGGTTATTGTCTATTTATAGGTGATTCAGATTTCAAACATGATTTTAATTTTCGCCTATCAGGTACAGATTTTGCACAAATGGCTGCCAAATATACAGGGTGTCCCAAAAGTTACAGATGGGTTTCAATTTTTAATAACTTCCTGAAGTTTATAAATAAATGTATGAAACTTTGATACAATATAAAGAACATAATGGAAATTAATATGGACAAGTCAAATTTTGTAACACTACACCATCACATATGAAAAAATGACATCGCTTAAATGCCAGTCATTTTCGGCTTCGCACGCCCGTGTTCTTTCCAAAACCACAACGCCCTCAAGAGTTTCAGACTCCACTTCTCTGATTTCTTTATTGATGTTCTCCTTCAGTTGCACCAGGGTCTCCGGTTTGTTGACGTAAACCCTCTCTTTCTGGTATAGATTACTATAAACCAATGCATTTGTGTTATCATGTTCAATTCCTTGAATAAATGATCCTGTTGCATCGCCAGTCAAATGTCTGTCATTATCTTCTGTAACAGTTAATGAAGCATCAAAAACAGGAACACCTAAGAACTTCTCTTGTAAGCGTAAAACTTCTGTGCCTTCAGCTGTTTTGATACGGTTTGACTCTTCAACTTCTTCATACTCCTTCAAACCAAGAAGATCTCTGACTGTTACTTCAGCTTTATCTAAATGACGCCGCTGAAACGGAGCTGGGGGATGATAAATCATCCTCCTTGCTCTTTCATGAGCATCAACACGATAAACCGTATCATACATTATTCCAATGTACGTAAAATAACAAAATATTTCAGTGTAATTAGTTGAAGCATTGACTTATTACTTTATTTTCACAGGAAAAAAAATTATTAGCTTGTAAATTACACTTAATACCAAACATTATGTCGTTTAGCAATTCTTTTTCTTGGTTAAATAATCTGCAATAGGAAAAAGATCAACTGTTGATGGAGAGAACGTGATGATTGCTGTGTGTTTTCAATTATAGCTTTGATATTTCTTATACTTGGGTCCATAATTCAGCTCTTCAACTAAATTATTTATCAGCCTTCTAAAAAATAAAAAGAGAAAGAAAGAGAGAAAATCAGAGAGAGAGAGAGAAGGGAGGCATCACTCAGTAAAATCCTGGTTTCAATAATGAGCATTTTGTTGTAGAAGGGTTTCCTGCTCATCTTTTCAGACTTCTAAATATCATTGAAGCATGAACCCATTATCTAAGAATATCCTTCTCTTTTGTATCTCCTAATTTCCATTGATTTTTATATTATCAATTTATTTCAATGAAGAAATACACCAGAAACAAATCGTTTCACAATTATTTCAAAAGAATAGATAAAAGACAAGTTAACAATTCTAAACACATTACAAATATTTTTTCTAGAGATTGCTTCTATTATAGCTCTTTTAGATTTGTACATCACTGCAATAATTATGAATGGCAATTGACACAAAAACTGTGATAAGTACTGCATTGTATTCTCAGAGAAATCGCTTAAATCTTGGGCTCCTTGTGTCACTGTTCTCAACAAAGTTATATAACACTTAGATAATGAAATCCATTACTTCTAGCAATGACATTTTGCCCGTTGATTGCTAAGGCCATTATTTCCAGCAATGCTGCCGCAGGAACATTAGGTTATTAAAGCCATTGTTTCCTGTAAAGACTTTTAAATTTAGGGCGATAATGCCATTGATCCCGGTAAAGATACTTAAATTTAGATTACAAAGGGAATAGAACCCACCAATGAAAATTAACATTTAAGTTTCTAATGCAAACGCCAACGGCAAAGATGCTCAACGCTTAAGTTTTCAAAAACATTGATCCACAGGAAGAGATTTAGTGTTAAGTTTACTAAAGCCATTGTTCTAAATGCATCCTACGTAATGTTTAGATTACTAAAGGCATTGTTAGCCAGTAAAGACACTAAGACTTTGCTTTTGCTAAAGCCATTCTTCCCTGAGAAGACACTTAATTCTGGGCTGCTACAGTTATGTATTTCAGGAATGATATTTAACATTGTTCCCTGCAAAATCATGTACTCCCACTAATTCATATCTGGATTTACTTACACCCTTTTGAAGTGTCCACAAGCGCTCAGCTTGTCCGTTTGATCTTGAGTGATACGGAGGAGATATGATATTTTCAATTTAGAACATCTTTCAAAAATTCTTAAATTTATTCGCCGTAAATTGTATACCGTTATCGATGATTATTTTGTCCGGGACACCATACTTTGCAAAAAGTTCATGTATAAAATTCCATGTTACCGTGTAGGTCGGTTTTCTGCATTTACACATTTCTGGCCATTCTGTAGAGCTAGCTACCACTATTAAATAATATGATCCGTATAATGGTCTTGTGAAGTCTATGAGTAGCCTGGTCCAAGGAATATCAGTCTTGGGCCAAGGATGAAATTTTATAAGTACTGATTTTGCTGTAATAGCATAACCTCTGCAGGATTTTGCCAACTTCTCAATATCTAGTCCATATTCAACCATTAAACATAACTCCTCATAAGCGACTTCATCCTAGAAATTCCTGGATATGCAGTGTGGAATTCCTTTAACATTCAATTTTGTAGTGAGACAAACATTACGACCCTCTGTGTATGCATAATCACATTGTCGCATATCAAATACAAATTCGAAACTGTGTTTCGTCCAGCCACACGCTTTTTTTTTTATTTGTGTCTTCTGATCTCACTATTTTTTCCTGTTCAGGATAAACTCTTCCGTCTCTGATTTAATTTTTATTTCCCACGAGGCAATTCACATACAACGTTGCACAATATATTTTTTATTACATTTTCGGCTTTTAACGCCGCTACCACTGAGTCTTCTAGTGGTTCATTATATTATGGTATTAACCTCGACAAACCATTTGCATGTTCCAATTTTTTAGATGACAAATACTCCACCTTGAAGTCATAATTTAGTAGGATGGCTCCCCAGCGCTGCAATCTGTTGGCAGTATGTGTGAGGATATCCTTTTTTGATCCATTGATCGACAATAATGGGCGGTGGTCTGTCTGCAAGTGGTATCTTCTTCCATGTATAAATTTATGGAATAGTTTTACAGCATATATGATGGCTAATGCATCTTTCTCTCTTTCGCTACAACTTTCATCAGCCGGCAATAAGGAACGCGAAGCATGAGCTACAGCTTTCAGGCTACCATCTTCATATTTGTGTAAAATCACAGCTCCAATACTACTTCCACTAGCTTGTGATGCCACTACTATTTCTGAATTCAAGTAGAAATGTGACAATGACAATTCCGAAGTTAAAATGTTTTTAATTTCTTCAAAATTTTGTGGCACTTGTCCGACCAGTTCCATTTAACATCTTTTTTCAACAAGTTATTCAGGGATGCTCTTAAATCATACATCTTCGCTATGCGTACCTGGTAGCAATTTGCGAGCCCCCAAAATGCTTGTAATGTTGTAATGTTTGTGAGGGGAGGCAGATTTTTATTGCACTCGCTCTTCACGAATCTGGTCTGCGTCTATTTTCATCGATAATCTGCCCTAGATGTAATAATCTTGAGATTCCCATTTGATGAGTACGTCGTCAAATTACACTATAGCGAAATGCGAACCTGCGGTTAAAGTATCCATAGCTTGTTGGAAAATGCCTGGTGCTACATTTATACCAAACTGAAGTTGATTAACTCTATACTATCTTTTAGCATTTATAGTTTGAACATTCTTTATCAATTTATACCTGCAGGTATGTTTCAGATAAACCCAATTTTGAAAAAGGTTTTCCACCATTCAACTTCACAAAAATGTCTTTTGGACTTAGTAACAGGCAATTATATGGCATCAAACATTTGTTTGACCCTATTGAAAAATCAGCACATATTATTTTTCTCCTGACATAGCTGTTGTAGATGCCCATTTAATGTAATTAATTTTTTCATTAACCTCAAGCGTTTCAAGCCTATGCAATTCTTTATTGACTTATTTCAACGCTACGAAAGGTACAATTAGTTTCAGTTTAAATACCGGTATAGCGTTTTCTTTTACTTGAAACTTCACTTTTGTTTTGGTGCAAAGACCTAATTCATCATTAAAAAAATTTCAGGAAAAATCTTTTTCAATTTTTAAAAATTCCTCCGACGCCTTATTTATTTACTTATTTATTTATTTATTTATTTATTTTTGATCCTTGTAATGACCCTGTGAAGTCTATATGTAGCCTGGTCGAAGGAATATCAATCTTGGGCCAAGGCTGAAATTTTATAGGTGCTTACAAAAATTTTTAAAAAAAGAGAATTATGGAGAGGTATCATAAGTTCAATAATTCCATCAAGTCTGTTCGGAATACCCCAGTGCGTAACTGGGTACTTAATTTATCGATCCCGAAAGGTTGAAAGGCAAAGTCGACCTCGGCTGAATTTGAACGTAAAGACAGACGAAATACCGCTAATCAGTTCGCCCGGCGTGCTAACGTTTCTGCCAGCTCGCCGCCTTTTTAAGTAAGTTTATTGTATTTTATTTTATATTATATTATTTTTTACATACAATGTATATGAAATAACATCTTAAACTTCTTTAGCTGTGAATTTCAATTCCAATAAGTAAGATGTAACCTTCGTTATTATTAAAACAAAAACCCTGAAGAGATTCTACCCTTTACAGCTTAAATTCTTAACACTGGATTTAACCCAAATGCTTTAAATTATACATTACTAAGGGGCCAGAATCGAAACATATGTAGGTTTTTTTGAGTCTTCTATTGTGTTTTTTTTTTTAATTTATTTGTATTTATATCTTAAAAACAAATTATGATGCAAATAAATTAGCTATACATCTTTAACTCTCCATTTCCTTACATTATTAATTTTCCCTCTGTGTGTGTGCGTGTGTGTGTGTGTGTGTGTGTGTGTGTGTGTATGCATGTATGCATGTATGTAAGTATGTATATGTATAAACACACATGTATGTGTGTATGCATCAGCAGACCTGTAACAGAAAGGCTAGGTTGCATAAAATATTTCGTGTAGAAAATGAGTCATTTGTCATCATAAGAAAATAAAATTGTTACATATATACTGATAATAGATTATTTTAGACCCTATTAATTCTGAATCGGTACTTGACATTTAAGGTGAAATAACAAGGTTTTTGTTTATTTATTTATTTATTTATTCTTCCTCATTAATTCTTATTGCCAAAGCTATAGAATTCATTTAATAAAAATAGGGAGCAATCTTTATAGATCACATTCAGGGAGACAAAATACTATAATAGCAATAATCAGCATAGATTAACATTAATAATAATTTATACTCTTTTCCACACCATATTATTTTAGTGTTTGAAATAGCCTTCACCCATTCCTCCAATAAAATTCTCTCCAGCGTCGTAGATGTCTGAAAAAGTAAAAAACCCAAAACAAAAACTATCCATTTGACCAACCATAAGCAGATACAGCATATTTCTTTGCTTAAGCTAATTACAATGAGCCAGGACAATTGTCTTATGAAACGGGGCAATTTTTAAAATCTATTACATTTTAGGTTTTTGTCAATAGGCAAATATTTCTTTTACTAAATTACTATAACATGAAATACTATAACCAAAATGTTATAACTTGCTAAAAATATATTATAACTTGGTTTCTGCATTATAACACGGTTTCTGCATTCAAAGTTATTCAATGATTTTAAATAATAGTTTTGGAACTGGCACAAAGGAATAACAATGCTTCTCCTTTATTTGAAAGGTTTTTAATAAAGATAAACCCACAAAATTAACTATACTTTAAACAGTAACCATCTCTGGGCTGATTTAATATTCCAGTAAAGAACTCTAGATGTAAATGGAAACTAATTACTAGAGATCAAGAAGATTAACATTAATGGAGACTTCATTTACTTCAGCAGAGATTTTAAGTCTAGAATGAATAATAAAATGATAAAACGATGGCAAGAAAAGCCCCTACATGGTAAATACTGGGCTAAACTAAATGCGAAAGAAATAGACAGAGAAAAATCCCAGCAATGGCTGAGAAGCTCAGGACTCAAAGCAGAGACTGAAGGATTTTTAATTGCTGCACAAGACCAGAGCCTCCCCACCAGAAATTACCAAAAACACATAATGAAAAGAAATATAACAAGTAACTGTAGAACATGTGGAGATGGACAAGAAACAATAAATCATATTATCTCTGGCTGCCCAGTCCTGGCTAAGAAGGAATATATTCACAGACACGACAGAGCTGGGACCTATATACACTGGAAGCTATGCCAACACTATGGAAT
>NC_068991.1:51473211-51481673 GCF_001194135.2 Octopus bimaculoides
TGTGGAATCTAAAAACAGAAACAATTCCTATCATAGTAGGTGCCTTAGGTATAATAAAAAAATATTCAGACAAATACATAACAAAAACACCAGGACTTACAAATATATATAACATACAGAAAATTGCACTACTGGGTACTGCACACATTCTACGCAAAACACTTTCAATACAGTAAACATAAGAGCACCACAGCAAACCACAGCACATACCCAAGGCGCACAGAGCTGCGCTCGGTAGTGAAGTGAAAGCACGTTATAAAAATAAAACTACTGAATAATAATAATAATAATAAAAAATTATTAATCTATTTTTTACTTGTTAATTTTAAAATTAATTTAATATTTTTCTTGTAGTTAATTTTATTCAACTTAGGCTTCGTTTTCAACTCTCTAAAATTTTACTTTAATTTATGTTGGGTTTTGATTTAATTAAGTTCTTTATTTGTTATAATTTACTTAATTTTAATTTTAATAGGATGTATCATGCAATTATTTAAATCTCTTAAAGGTACACTTCGATTGATGAATACATCTTAACGTGCTTCCTTGCCTATGATTTTTCAAATTAAATTTTGATGTAAGAATTTAGTAAATTTCTTCTACAAATGTTCACAGCGTTTACTTCCTCTACTATACGGCTTGGCTCTACTAATTATCTCCCAGTTAATTGTATATTCTTTACTATTATCTTTTATTGACCAAATTAATGTACTTAAACTCGTACTATCTTTCTTATTTCTATCCCTAAACGATAGTTCGGGATTAGCTATTCTACGTTTAATAAAGGTCTCGCTAGCACCTATGATGAAATACACCTGTCCCTCTGAAATAACTTTACACCTGTACAGTTTCTTTAATTTTGACGGGCATAATTTGTTTGTTGCGCAATCACAACTCTTTTCCCTAATTCTACTTTCTTTATCTCCTTTTACTACTTGATATTTTATATTCCTAGTTTCGTTCATTTTATGCTCTAATTTATTTACTCATGTTTTTTATTTTCAAGATTTTGGGTACCACTTTCCTTTATAGTGTTTGAGTTAGTACTCGCTACATCTCTATCATTAATTTCCCTGTTACTACGCATTTGGTTACTATCTCTATTTTGATTACTTATTTTCTCATTGCTGCTCTTTCTAGCGTGCATATTTACTCTCTCTAACGCCGTCATAGAGTTTTTATCAGTTACTTCCCTTGCACTATTTGCTTTATTATATTTATTATTCGAGATGTTACCTCCACCAACCACACCCATTTCGTTACAATTATATATTAAATTTTGGTAATAGTTAATTTCCTTCTCGTAGAAATTATTTAATGATTTCGCGCTTTGTGTTGTGATTTTACTGTTTGAAAAAGCTATTCTCATTTTATGTGCGTTAAAAATTTGATAATACCTGCTATATTTCGGAAAATATTTTTTAACAGCCAAATAGAATAATTTTGGAACGTTACAACTAATTTGTTTACCAAAGAAAATAATATACCATTCTGTGTTATCACATAGTTTATCTTTAGAGAGGTTATTATTATTCATACTAGATGTGTTTTTTTTATGTCTCTGGTTTGCATATTTAGGATGCTTTACATCATATTCCCTATCTGTTGTAGTATTTTTGATAGGAGGGTTTATATACTTATTATCAGTCCTATTTGAGAGCTTTATACGAAAGTTTTTATTTATAGGTTTACTTGTTAGTTTATACGGTTCTATTTTATTAGTGTCATTGCTATTCTCTTTACTGTGTATTATTCAATTTTGTTGTGGCTGTGTGGTAAGTAGCTTGCTTACCAGCCACATGGTTCCGGGTTCACTTCCACTGCGTGGCATCTTGGGCAAGTGTCTTCTACTATAGCCTCGGGCCGACCAAAGCCTTGTGAGTGGATTTGGTAGATGGAAACTAAAAAAAGCCCGTCGTATATATGTATATATATGTATATGTGTGTGTGTGTTTGTGTGCCTGTGTTTGTCCTCCTAGCATTGCTTGACAACCGATGCTGGTATGTTTATGTCCCCGTCACTTAGCGGTTCGGCAAAAAGAGATCGATAGAATAAGTACTAGGCTTACAAAGAATAAGTCCCGGGGTCGATTTGCTCGACTAAAGGCAGTACTCCTGCATGGCCGCAGTCAAATGACTGAAACAAGTAAAAGAGTAAAAGAGTATCATGACATTATTTTTATCCTTACTATTTTAAATTCCATATAATCTTAAACTATTATTACTTATTATTTTAAATTATCTTTCTTATTATCATCATTACCAATATCTATGTATTCTTTTATTAAAATCTTAACTTTTCTCTGTATCTTGCCCTTCTCAGTGCTAGGTTGTAAAAGTTTTCATTTTGCTTAAAGATTTCTTCATTGGCAGATAAGTTCGAAATACCTGCAGACACATTTTCAACTATTTTCTGGGTTATACTTCTAGGATGAGTGCTGTTTCTGTTGATGTATCTTAAGTTTATGCTAGGTTTATCGTAAGGTTTGTATGTTCCCTCACTGAGATATAAAGTAATATCGAGGAAGTTAGCGGAATTGTGTTCGTTTTCAATAGATATGGATAACCTATATTCTTAAAAAATTTGAAGAATCTTTTCTTATACTTATCAATCTGACTATTAGAGGAGTTACCCAGAGTGAAAAATGCATCATCTTTATTTAGACCCCACTCCCAACTCAGGAAATTCCCTACTTAATCTAAACAGTATATAAATGCCTACTAAGTCTGTAACCACCATAGGACCAAATGGGCAACCAAACGTGCGAATGTATGAGGGAGCAACTGAAGACCCTTCAGTACCCGCTATAACAACCACGAGTCCTCTTTCAACATCCCAGAGAGACGTAACGTCACAACCTTGGCCAAGCACGTCTGGTCTTTGAAAGAAAGTTCCACCGAGCACAGCATAAAGTGGAAGATCCTAGAGAAATGTAAACCGTACTTCAATAGTAGCAGGAGGTGCAGGTTATGCATGACTGAGAAAAGAGTGATTTTAAAGTGCAACCAACACCCAGGTATTTACCTGAATAGCAGAAGTAAAATTTAGTTGTTGCTTACATGAAAGGAAGTACATCCTATCATACCTGCGTTCCCCATCATGACTATAACCACCAGTTCCCCAACGTCGGCCTTCCACCTAATACCCTGGAGTCAGGCAAAGAGTTTGACCAGAACATACACTAACGCAGCCACAAACATACACGCTCTGACACTTACCCAATAGACGGCAGACACTTACCCAATAGACTGTTTTCCGGCACCCCCAGTATAAGTTCTCATACACATTCTACTCCTACATTCACCGCATGCAAACTTAAAGGCCCACGAAATTAACCAATACATGAAAGAAAGAAAACATGCTAACGAACACATATGTGTATGCCCACACCCGCTGTAGTATACCATTTACTGGAAAAATTATAAAGTCTAAATAATTAAAAAACTAAAATACCTAAATTATGCATAAGTTAAACTAAATTTCTATAATTTAATCTATTTTCATTAATTTACAGAAAAATTTGGCTAGAACTGCAGGCAACGAAAAAGAAAAACAGAACTTTTTGTGGAAATGATGGACGATCTCTTTGACATAGCTCATTCAGATGCTTTGGGACAGATGAAAATTGAAGAGGATAAGAAGCTCTTAATGTTTCAGCGCCAAAAGAGATGACTGGGCTCTATGGTTGGTGTAGATCAAAAACTAAAACACAAGTAAGAAAGAGCACTGAAGTGCACTTCAATGGAAACTGTCAGGAAAAAAGCTCCTATGAAGAAATAGAACAAAATTTTGCTATTCATCAGTTTGCTACATCAGAAACTGATGATTCAACATCAAGCAGCCAAAGCAGTGGTGGTGGTGACGACAATGAAAATTCTTGTCATCGTTCAGCAAGTAACAGCAACAGCAACAACCGCAGCAGCAATAACTGTTCCAGCAACTCGAGTTACATAGTAGTTTTTTTACTCCCCGTCTCTCTGAAGTTTTTGATAGTTGCAAAATTACTGACAGGAATGGCGGTTACATATTAATGGCTGCTGCAGAGGGTTTCAGGCGTGATACTGAAAACCTGGTAATAAATCGCACTTCTTTTCAACGCCTTAGAAAAAAATTTAGAGAAGCGAGACACAGAAACACAGCACAAATTTAACCTAAACGACTGTCAAGAATTAGTGTTGCACTGAAATGGAAAGCTGCTCCCAGCACTCACAGGCGTTGAAAAGGTTGATATACTGGCAATAATAGTAACTTTTCAAGGCAAGGAGCAATTGCTTGGAGTCCCTGAAACTCCAACATCTTCAGGAGAACAGCAAGCAATTGGCTGTTTACCAAACAGTGGAGAAATGGGGTATAACTGACAAAATTCAAGTACTTTTCTGTGATACGACAACAAGCAACACAGGTCGAGTAAATGGTGCCTGTATAAATCTAGAAAAATTGTTCAATTGCGACCTGTTGTATTTCCTTTGCCATCGTCACATTTTTTAGTTAGTTTTTAGGAGCTGTTTCGACTCACTGATGGGTGCAACTTCTGGTCGAGACAAAAGATTTGGAGAAACGTAACCTAGACGAAACTCAACAAGAAGGTTTACATAACTGGTAGCAACGTAGTACCTAATGATGTCTGCTCTACCATTCTTGGATTTCTTAAATACTATATTTCTACGCAGAAATAACAGCGAGATGATTACCGAGAATTGATGGCGTTAACGATGATCTTTCTTCACAGCATTCCGAAGAATGGGATATCATTTCGTATGCCAGGAGCTGTAGGTCATGCTAGATGAATGTCAAAAGCAACTTATACATTCAAGATTTACCTGTTTCAAGATCAATTTCAGTTATCTCTTGGGGATTCTTTAAGAAGAATATGTATTTTTCTTGCTCGAGTGTACGTTCGAGCCTGGTTTCTGTCATCAGAAGCAATTAAAGCACCTTATCCTGATTTCCTATTCATGCATCGACTGATAAATTATCAGGATATTGATCCAGAAATCAGTAAGGTTGCTGTGAAAACATTTTCCAGCCATGTCTTGTACTTAGCTCCCAAAACTGCTCTATCCATATTTGATGACAATGTTCCAACAAAGGGTAAAGCAAATATTGTTCAACTTATTCTGGAAGCAGACAAAGGTGAAGAAGAGGAAGAAGCAAAAAACCAACTGAAGTGGTACATTCTGCACCAAAATTACTTTTCTTCCCTTACAAACATCGACTTTTCGTCTTTTGTAACTCCTGCTACAAAACTTTCTTCACGAGATATTCTATCAGTACCGATTTGCTCGACACAACACGGAAGGATTATTCTGGTTACAAAAGTGGACTTGAAAAACATGAGAAGACAGTTGTTGTGAATGATGTTGCAGAAAGAGGTACCAAACGCTTTCAGGATTGCAATAACATTCTCACAAAAGATGAAACTGAGAAACAATTTGTTTTACGGGTCGTTACCGAAAACCGTAAAACACACCCAACTACCACTAAATCCTCTCTTATGCAAAAGTAATGTTCAATATCCAGTGTTCAGTGTTCACGTTATGTAATCGATTCTAGAGAAATTATTGTTGTAAATAAAAATGCGTTTCTCTTATAGAAGTTGTGTGCTTTACTAAGAAAACCTAATATTTCTTAGGTTTTTCGTGCTATTTCAAATTTGATTCAGAACGTTTTTAAACATTTGTTGGGGTTGCCTGGATGTGTCCACATAAATTTCTCTAAGAAAAAAGAAAATGGTCGAGATTGGGAACAGTATACTGCTTTTGAACAGAATTAATCGTTGCGTATACTATGTTCCAACTTCAAGGCGTTTGGAGGTCGCCTAGCAGTTGTCCGATTGAGCTAAAATTTTGCACACAGCGGTTTTTTTTGTTGATTGAAACAAGATCAGGGAGAGGAGCAGCAAAATTTTAATTTACGGAAAATAAACTATTGCACAGTCGTGGAGATGTGCAATAGGATGGAAAGGCCTTTTATACTGGATATGAGGTAAGTGTTCAGGCTAAAAAAAGGGCAGTCAATAGAAAATAAAGTTGTAAGGATGATATTAAAAATGTAGAATGAGTGACAAGGGAAGTGGTTCCGAGTATAGGGATAAGTGGAGCATGAAATATGTGCAGTTCAGGTTTCATATAATTAAAGAGGCTGAGTCAATAGTGTCAGTGCCATGGTTAAAAGAGTGATGGGGAGATAGATGATAGGAAGAGGAGTTGTGGGGTAAGCTTGATAAGGATAGATTGGGTTGGGGTTGGGGTACAGACATAAATGATAGTCCTCTAGGAATTTAAAACCAGTTCCATGTGAGAATTCCAATATGCTGATGATTTTGTTCGTATAGATGAACCTGCTGTGGGATTAGAGAAGAAAATCCGGGCATGGAAGCACAATCTGCAATCAAAGAACCTGAAAGTTAACTTAATAAAGACTAAGGTACTATGAAACGGGAGAACAGATAGGACACAGTTTCCATCAGGGAAATGGCCTCGCTCATTATGTCGGAAAGAAGTAGGTAGAAATTCAGTGTGGTCTGTCCAATGCAAACTATGGACCTATAAGAGGAGCAGTGGAATCATAGAAGTCGTATAAATAAAAGGCATTACTACAAATGTATACGCCTTCGACTTTTTTTTACTTATGACATCCTGAAAAATGGATACTTTTTAACAAAATTTTCTGAAAATACCGCTTAGATGTTGTGGCTTCAGAGTATATAGGAATCTATGAGAGAGAATTTTTTTGGATGGGGTGGAGAGAGGAGTTTTGGAAAATTCACACGAACTGACTTTTTTCCCCTCATAACGGGTATCTTTTAATGAAATGTTATAGAAATCCCTTTCAAATGGCATACATTAGGATTATAAAGAAATTTGTGGGGAAAACTTTTTCAGGGCTTTTCTTAATTTTTTTTTAAACCACAGTCTTCGAAATGATGGGGGTGGGGAGGCATCTCTGTATGAAAAAGTTTTGTAAACTCTTTTTCTTATGTACTCCTAACCTAATCATCCCACTTCAGACCTACCTCCGCCAGTTTTTTTGTTTTGTTTTTTTGCACTTCAAAACCATGGGAAGAGCATTTTTCTTTAAATTGTTAATATTTTCAGGGAAAGAAAGTGAGTGATTTAAGGGCGATTTGGCTGTTGTTTCTAGCATATTCAAAGACAACCTTCCTCGTTGTTTCTTTATCACTCTCGCATGTATTGTTTTTCAATATTTTTCCCCATAATACATTTGTGTGTTGGCACTCCGTCGCTTACGACGTCGAGGGTTCAAGTTGATCCAATCAACGGAACAGCCTGCTCGTGAAATTAACGTACAAGTGGCTGAGAACTCCACAGACACGTGTACCCTTAACGTAGTTCTCGGGGATATTCAGCGTGACACAGTGTGACAAGGCTGACCCTTTGAAATACAGGTACAACAGAAACAGGAAGAAAGAGTGAGAGAAAGTTGTGGTGGAAGAGTACAGCAGGGTTCGCCACCATCCCCTGCCGGAGCCTCGTGGAGCTTTAGGTGTTTTCGCTCAATAAACACTCAAAACGCCCGGTCTGGGAATCGAAACCGCGATCCTATGACCGCGACTCCGCTGCCCTAACCACTGGGCCATTGCGCCTCCATAATACATTTATATGCTATAAAAAAAAAGAAAATTTGAGAAATTATTAATTTTTTTTTTTTTTTTGCAACACCGCTCCTTGCCCTCGATTGTTTCTGTTTAGAAATGAAAATATTGGAGAGCCTGTGAAGGTCATTATTAGGATTTATCCACAGTGATTTTTAAAAATTACGGATATGTAATTGTATAGCAAGTGACTTGATCTGAGATCGTGTGCTGGAACAAAAGCAATTGCAGCGTAGACGTTTGTAAGACATTCAAGGACACACAGAAACCGTTAATTTCATGGCACTACTTAAATACAGCGGTCCCGATGCATCTACGTAACGATATGAATGGGAGGGTTAGTTTTAGGGTTAAGGTTAGGAAGTCATTACACGTCCACACAGCGTACATTTTAAATGCTTTGTACGTAATACCTGTATTTAAGTAATACCTCTGTATTTAAGTAGTATCGTTAAAAGACCCCTGTATATAAGTAGTACCAGTTTCGCCTCAACATTAAAATTTCATTTGTGTCAAAATATTTTCTTCGCTTTGAAATCGCGACCTGCTCACTGACAAAACTTCGCAAAAGTAATGCAGCACGAATTTTTGTCAGTGAACAGCAAAACGCACACGCACGCACGCACGCGCACACACACACAGGCGAGCTGGCAGAAACGTTAGCACGCCGGGCGAAATGCTAAGCGGTATTTCGTCTGCCGTTACGTTCTGAGTTCAAATTCCGCCGAGGTCGACTTTGCCTTTCATCCTTTCGGGGTCGATAAATTAAGTACCAGTTACGCACTGGGGTCGATGTAATCGACTTAATCCGTTCGTCTGTTTTTGTTTGTTCCCTCTATGTTTAGC
>NC_068991.1:51482678-51483381 GCF_001194135.2 Octopus bimaculoides
CTACGAATGTGGTAAAAGAGGTCACATTAGAAGAAGGTGCCCAGAAATAATGGAAAACAAAGAAATGGAAACGCAAGAAGGCGTGATAGAGGAGAAGAAACAGTCACAGGAAGAGGAGCAGATAGCTGATTTTGAGGAAGCTAAATCAAGGAAGAGAGAATGGAGGAGTTCATCGCCGATAGTCGAACAAGGGAAAAAATGCAAATCACAGGATCAAGTGGGATCACTGAGGAAAGAAGATAATAGCAGCAGAACATTACCACAGAATCATACAGTCTCACAATCGCACAGACATACAGATACACAGATGCATAAACACAGACATACATATACTGGGAAGCGAAGAAGATAACGCAGAGTTACAGAAATCTAAAAGCACAGAACCTGAAAACACAGACACACAAACACAACATGCAGACACCCAAACATGCAGAACCACAGACAGATAAACACACAGATATACAGTCACAAAGAAATATAGAACAGACGCATGGTAGTACAGAATCACAAAAACAAAAAAGAACAGACATACAGACGCAGGAGGTACATAGGAACGGCATATATTTGATGTCATATCGATACACACAAAAAATAGAGAAGAAGATATCCAAAATAAAAGACATTGTCAAAGTGGACCTCTCGGACCGTTGCGATAAGGAGGCGAGATGGATTTTAATAGAAAAAGAAAAGTATAAAAAATTAA